>NC_030990.1:4470526-4497373 GCF_000149955.1 Fusarium oxysporum f. sp. lycopersici 4287
TCTCATTCGTAGATTGATCCTCTGGATGAGTGGCTTGCCATCAAAGTCGGCGTCACGCGCTCAGGCGATCCCAAAAACCCCAACTCCCCAGCCTCGCAAGGCGGCTCCCTACAACGGCAACGGTCTTCCCGGTCTGACCCTCACACGCGATCAGGCTATCCGAGCCATCACGACCGAGAGCGCTCGCTTCCTTCGCGCTGATGCCTATATCGGATCACTTGAAGTTGGAAAGCTTGCAGATGCTATTATTCTAAAGGCCAATTACTTTGAAGTCCCTGAGCAGCATATCGCTAGACAGAAGACGCTTTTGACGATGGTTGGTGGTGAGGTTGTATATATCGCGGATGAGGTTGATTTCAAGAATGGTGTTAAACCTAAGTTTAAGAATGATGATGATGTTGGTAGGATGATTAAGAGGAGGAGTGTTGGGGGGATTCAGGGGAGAAATTTGTCGGAGAAGGGGAAGAGATCTGTGCAGCGTTTGCAGACTCGAGGGGCTTGTGTGCATTCTAATCATCACTGAAAGCAAACAAGGCCCGCTTGATAGGTTACGCTTCTCTTTGTCCATTTTCACATTAATCCTCTAAACCCATCCTCAATCCTTGACCACTGCCGCGGTGTGAAGAAACCAGATAACCAATAATTACCATCAAGATCTCTAGTGTGAATATTGACAAAGTTCCTCATTGTAATACCTGGATTGAGCGATGAAGCATAGTGATGAACTGGCCTTCCAGCACGGTTCTTCCGCTGGTTATCTTTACCAGCTTGAATCACCGCTGGTCCAAAGTCCGCAGCTGTAAAGAGATCGACCTTGAGCCTATTGTTGGTAACCAGAAGTTGGCTACCTGGTGCAGCGAAGATTGGCGCTCTTGTTTTGCCGTCATCCCAACGTTCGCGAAAGAGCTGAAGGATGCCTATCAAGTTCGACTCATCCAGCTGTTGCAACAAGCCTCGGCGGCTCGCGAGAGCTTGCTTTCCCAATGGTCCGTGAAGGTCACTTGGTGCGATATTGACGAAGGACCCTAGGATCATGTTCTGAACGTAAACGCCATCAGAATTTTGGAGTTGAGATAATCGGGTGCGTGCGTCGATCGGAGTTGTCATGCTGATTGGACGGGGTGCTTTAGATAAATCGACCCGGGCGCGGGTGAGCCAGGCCAAGATAGCATCACTTGGACTGAGCCATGGATCATCCTGGTCTGAGTGCTCTCCCTTAATATCCTCTAGCGCTTGTTGATGGAGTTTGTCTACCACGTCTTTCGGCAGGCAGATGATGCGGCTTTCAACGATCGGCTTAGTGAGTATGATCCAGAGCATACGGACGACGAAGAATATGAACGCTATACCAGAGAGAATTCGGGCTTCACTAGCTGCATACTGTGGTCCGGCTTGAGAGATAGCTCCAAGGTTGTATAGGACATCATCCTTGGCGCCGATGATATTTGGGACACGTTCTTTGTGACCAGCGAGTACTGCTGACCACGCTTGAACCAAATGAGAGAATGCAACTGCGTCAAAAATAACATGTGGCCACGTAACAGTAACAAGTGTCGCGTCTTGAAATGTGATAATATGAAGGCCTATTATGGGGACATCTCGACTGGTATAATCTTTCAGCGATGCCGGTGCACCAGGTGATATACCAAAGTCCCGAGGCCCCGATGCTCCTGGAAAGGTTGACGGTCGACTAGTCGCATTTGGCAATAGCTTTGCTGCATTGTGACCTTCGATGCTGATATCGTAATGTTGATGCGAGTAAGACACGGCGGGTTGTTCATTTGTGTAAGTAGTCGGGACATGAACTTCGAGAGCTCCTCGTTTGTTATGCCCATTTCTCAATCTTCCACCAAGTTTCTTCCAATCGCCAATGGTAAGTAATTCCGATAGCGATTTGTGAAGTTTGTTAGCGTCCAAGACGTCGCTGAAGCGCATAGTCCAGGCCATCACGAGGAATTTGAGGATGGACACATTGTCTATCATGTGCGTGGGGTACAGAATGTCGTCTGACGGTGAGTTTGAAGAAGCCATATTTTCAGATGAATTGAATGATGATAATGTACTAAAATGAAGATATATACACTGCGAAAGACTGGCGAGATATTTTACTAGTCGCGCTCACCAAGATCCGAATCTCACGTAAGCGCAGCCCTCACAACAACCCTCTCAACGCAACATTCCTAGATCTTTCCGAATCCAGCATTTCCAGGAACCTTGCTCCGCGCAGTAGTAGCCTGCGTAGACCTCGCAATAGGCAGTCCCTTAAACTCCGACAAAAAGCCAGTATCCTTCCTGTTGAAAGCACCAGACGAAATGAAGATATTACCCTGGCAAACGCGACCGAGGTACTGCTGAGTAGCGCTAGCAGCGGCGTTATCAGGGCAACTGTTAAGTTGGCCCTTGAAGTCGGGGACGACGACTTGCTTGACGTTCTGGAAGACATTTCCTTCAAAAAGACCCTTGCCGGCGGTGTCGCCTTCGATGGCGTGGCCGTTGATGTCGCGCCAGACGTTGTTGACGGCGTGGAGGAAGGTGGTGGCTGAGAGGGCTGGGCCACGGCCTGCTGTGTGCTCGATGAGGTTGTCTATGTAGTATCAGTATAGCCCATGTGTTGGTGCTAAGTGAAGACTTACTCTGAAGGGTGATTTGATCACCCTGGCCGACCATCTCGATGGTCCAGTAGTGGTAACCGTCGCAGCCAGCGGACCACTGTGTGCGGCCATCGATGTGATTGTTGGAGAGTGTGATGCCAGTGCTCTTGTCGCGGCCAAAAACGTAGTGCTGACGACCAAGCAGAGATGTCTAGGAATGTTAGCAATCCTTCGGGCCATCTGGATAGCTGGGCTTACGGTGCAGTGATCAACCCAGATCTTGCTGGTGCCGGAGAAGGTGAAGGCATCACCGCCCCAGACATATTGAGGGTTCAAGTTCGTGACATCTATCACAACATTAGTCATCAAGCATATAAACGGCCAGCAGTGTACTCACGGATGTTCTGAACAATAATGTTCTTGACATTAACAAACCGCAATCCCTTGCCCTTGATAATACCCTTATTCCCAACACCAATAATCGTCTTATCAGAAGCGACGTTGATCCCACTCGTTCCAGCCTTGCTGTACGTAACATCAACCTTGGGGTTGTTACCGCACCAGTTCCCAGCAGCGTTGATAGCCAATTGACATCCCGCCCCAGTCTTCCACGGCGCACATCCCTTCTCTTTAACAGTACCCTCTGATCCGATGAAGTCGTACGTTCGGTCAAGTACAATAACGCGGGGCGCCTTGTCGGTGAGATATGTTACCAGCTCTTGAATGTTCTTGGGCGTAACTGCTGCAGCGGAACCACCGCCCGTGACACCTTGGGCGAAACCTTGTGCTGAACCGGAGACTTTTTGGGCGGTCACGGAAGTAAGGAGCGCTGTGAGCGCGCTGAGGCAGAGGGGTGAACTTCATGACGGCGAGTCGGTGATAAGGTTGAATCCTGCAAGCCAAGAGATCGGCTGGAGAACCAGTCTCGTCTTAAGTGAAACAATCATCTGAACAATAGTCTCAAAGTAAAGGGATGCGCGGATTCGTCGGAATGTTCCTCGGAGAAATTGCCCTATGCGAAGTTATCTAGCTCCTTGTTTCAGTTAAGTCTAAAGCACGGTTGCAGTGGAGAATATTATTTCCGTCAGTGACAAGCCAGTGTAGCCTTCCTTATACGACCCTTAATTTCGTTAGCTTCGTTACAACGGTCGCGACTATCGTATAAATGCCAGTGACATTTATTCTAGCTATTGTGTAGGGCGATTGTTTATTGGAGGATACAGATCTAGTCATTCCATCTTGTATCAAAAGGGAAAAGTGATATGCGGCGGAGCTGAAACAACGATGTTTCCAGATCGTATCGTAACCAGTCCGGACATCAGATGAGAAAGTGGATTAGTGATTGAAACGGAACATTCCGTGGGCTCGGGGAATTGACAAGATGCCGGAGATGGTTATCGAAATGAGAATCAGTGAGATAAAAGTATGATATCCTCGTATGGGGGAATTGCTACCGGTAGCTTGAAGAATGAAGTTCAGGTAGATAACATGGGTCAAAGAACATTCTGATAGCTATTCTCTCCGACAAAATCGGGGAATACGATTTTTGTAACTGCATAGACGTTCAATATTCATAACCTGTCCCTAATCTGGCCCTTCCAAAAATCGACTTTCATTCATCGCAGAGCAATTTGCCCAAACAGCTTAGCCGTCTCTTCAGGAATGCTCACAAAAGGGAAATGACCTGATGGTAGCTTCTCTACCTTGTCAAAACCTCCAGCCTGGATAAGCATCTCCTGTAACTCTGGAGGAACAGTCTGATCTTTCTCGCAAAGAACATATGTTTTTGGAATCGTGACGTCAGAGTTGATAAACTCAGATACGTCGCTGAGACTCTTTTGGCTTTGACTTCCTAGGACAAGTTTCCAAGCTTCATCTTGTTTGTCGGGGGAAAGATCGCTGAAGAAGAGAGGCTTTGCGGCTTCTGTCATGTGAAAGATTCCATCCTGAGTTAAATTATGTCAGCGGAGGTATATGCAGGGTAGGTGGTTGACATACCTCGTGCTCGAAATATGGCATTGGTGGTGCTGGCTCCGTGTCGCCTCTGGCATTCTTCCCTCTCTGAGCATATGCAAATCCGGCTACCGCGACATAACCTTTGATACCGCCAGAAAGACCTTTCGCTTGACGCTCCTCAACCGTATGCCCTTCAATGGCGAGCAATCCGGGGAGGCTTCCATAGCTATGTCCATAAATGACAACCTCAGACCCTTTCTCGAACTCTGAAGCTAGGCGGTCGTGGATTTCTTTAACGTCATCGAGAAGACCTTTGTTAGCCAAATCTTTGAACTCGGGGCTTGCAGGATCTTTGGAAGTGAGGTTTTTAGTGACTGTCAATCTTGGGATGATGACAGTGAACCCATCTTGCTCCAGAATGTTAGCGACGGATTGGTAGACTTCGGGGCTGCAGAAGCCACCAGGGACGATGACAACTGCGGGTTTGCTCTCTCCCATTTTGTAGATTTAGTAAGATGGAGATGGGATAATGGGAGTTTTCGAATAGCTGGATATTGTGTGAGCGCTCAGGGATGGCTTTATATGGTTGCGTAAGCGCTAAACGGGATTCCGCTTGTAAGCTGATGTGTACCAGATCCAGTATAGCTCTACGGCCATCGCTTACAACTTGGCACAGTTGTATTCTGTAAGACTTTAGCTAGCCAACCCAGCTTACTCATATGATAAGATCCTCAAGTCCAAGTGGCTGCAATAATCCTGCCAGCGTTACATCTCAATTGTTCTCAGTCTACCATTCACATACCTATACGCACACTCGCGCAATCGTACAGCGCCCAACCTCAACATGACAGCCAGGCAAGATGCCGACAATCTGGCCTAGGACCAGAGCGATGAGCGCTGGGAAAAAGCCATAAAACACGTCCGAGCTTCAGCTACGTGTCGTAAAGTCGAAGCTTTCGCCAGCCGAACTTTCGGAAAACAAGCGACTTTGGTTACTCCGTTGATCATTGGCGGCTTCAATGTCGTCTACCCTTTCAAAGTCGAAGGCCTAACATTTCAAGTTCTCGTCCGGCTACCTTGTCCCGATCAGGCGATGTTTCCGGAAGAGAAGACGATGTTAGAGGTCGCAACAGCAGCCTGCATCAAACAGCAAACTCAACTTCTCATCCCCGAAATCTTTCATCATGGTGTCGATGATGAGATCGGGCCGTACATGATTATCAAGGATCTTGGCACCCGGCGTGGGATGAGTCATGCCTTGGAGGCTCCCCGTGACGACCCAAACGACACGCCCATCTTGAACCCCAAAATCTCAGAAGTATTTTTCAGGAATCTTTAATTGAAGATAGCGGAATGCGTCTTGCAGCTTGCCCGGCCTACGTTCCCGCGTATTGGTGCTCTGATCGAGTCGAGTCCAGGCACATATGAAGTATTGGAGCGGCCTATCACCCTCAACATGAATAACGTGTTCCAGCTCTCCAACATCCCTCCTCCAATATTTCCATCAGAAGGGACCACCTACAGTGCCGCTGACGAGTGGTACGCTGTACTAGCTGAGATGCAAATGGCAACTCTCGTATTTCAACATAATGACATGATATCATCAGAAGGCGACTACAGAACGAAATACATCGCTCGGAAATTATTTCAAAGACTTCCTAAGCAGAATCGACTCACAAAATTTGGATTCTGTGACGATGACTGGTCCGCCTCTTCCGAACAGTCTAATGCAACATTGCCGTCACCAGACAACTCCGGTTCATTCCGTCTTTGGTCAGATGACTTCAGACCAGTGAATGTACTCGTAAACAATGAGAACGATGTCCTCGGTGCAATAGATTGGGAGTTCGCCTACGTCGGTCCATCACAATTCATACTGGATCCACCTTGGTGGTTACTACTAGAGGTTCCCGAGATGTGAAATAATGGCATTGAAGCCTGGGCAATTACCTATGAGCGATGGCTTGAGACCTGGCTCTCCACTATGGAAGAGGTCGGAAAAGGGAATAGCTCTAGCTTATGGCTTTCAGCGTATATGAGAGAGTTGGGCCACTGGTCGATTTTGGCTGAATTATGCTGCCTGAAAGAGCTGGTCCTTTGACGCTATCTATTGAAAATATTTAGACGAAAGATTCTTTGGCAAGAGAGTAAAAGATATGCCTATAGAGGAGTTATGGAAGACCAGAGTACAACTGCTAACCGAGGATGAGCGAGAAGCGATGGAGGCACTGGTAAAGAAAAAAGTGGAAGAATCCAAGGAGCGCATTCTGATAAGCTGGGAGGCTGAAAAAGCAAGACAGCACCTATCTTCCTTTTTAGTTACAGAATGCAATATCTTTATTTCTGCTGTATCAGTTATTTGCAAAAACCTACTGCCCTAGGTAGTCAGATCTTATAGAAACTACGCAATTGCTTGGTGCTGACCGTTCCTAGTTCTTATAGAGGGGCCCATGTTTATGCCTCGACATGGACTCACTACGGTTCATACTACTAAACAACTTGCGACGGGGCTATGGAGCAGTGTCTGCATCTTTTCTCTATAAGGAATCTTTGAGCTATATATAAAAAATCCCAGGAAGCATAAGCGAGCTACCTGTGCATATAGCTCGGTTGTCAGTTGTTGAGGAAACACGGTGCCTTGATTATCACTGCTGCCCGATGGTGATAGTACGGACACGGCGCTGAAGAAAGTCAAATGGAAGCCATTGGATTTTGCATGTGTTTCTCAGTGTGGGGCTTGCTGGGTTCGCTGCCTAAATATCTAAGACGTCGAACCAACTCAGTCCTTCTCCAAATCACACCATACCTCATTATTCTGTGCACCAAGCCGACGTTGGTGAATTGCACATAATTGCCCTTCCTCCTTATCATTACGGACGCAAGTGGGTATATCTATATAGCCTTTTTTTTTTTAAAGAAGGTACCTCAATACTGACATACACAGCGCTAAACATCGACGAGTCTCGGGCCCCGGAGACTCTGTTCCTTGATATATCTGTGCAAAGAGTCCTCGGCGGGACAGGACCTGACCCCGTTGAGCCTTGGGCAACCTCGTACGTGGATGCCGTACGCGACGGAAGGCTCGGAGATGCGATCTGGGCACGCTATCACATTTTTGGAAACGTTGTAGATGGCAAACTTGAGGATGGATCAACGGTACTCGACAGTATTGAAGAGGAGGCAATGAGGTACAAAAAGCTTGCTTCTAAAGAGTGGGCTGATGCAGTGGTACTCTACAAACAGACAAGTAGTGCCGATACCCATCCTGAGGTTATCGAAGTTATCTTTCGGGTTGATAAGAAGGATGTCAGTCAGATACAGGTCTCGGAAAGCGGCTAGGTCTCTCACAGTCTTATCTTCACGTAAATTGAGTCAATTCAAAGCTGAAAGAGCGATATGCAGCTCATCATCGAGAAGATAAGATGCCGAGCTATTCTCCAGAAAGGTAGAATCCAACTTCGTTAGCCCTGTGACTCGGCACAAAGAAGCCGAATCAACAGGGATCAAATTGACCGACCAACGGACAATAAATGAGTCAACCGCACCCAAATTGTTGACATAGTTGTGGTCCGATAACTTAAGATCAGAACACCTTATTATCCATGCCTTATGGCTATTATTGCATTTGACAAATAAGAGAGCATTCATATCGTACTGGTAACTCTCAACTTCGACGTCTCACTGAATGCAAACTAGTAGACAAGTGATCAGGAGTAAACATTTATTTTACGGTGCAAAGAATAATTCGTCGATGAGAAAGGGTCTTGACATTAATCTAACTACAGGTTTACACAGTGCAATCCACGCCATGACATCGAATACCAATCGCTGGGCTTCAACATCGCCTCCCTAGAACACCTTATGTGTTTCATTAAGCTTGGGGCTCGCCGGACATATGGATGGGCTGCTTGAAAATGCTAGTCACCTGTCCTCAATTGCGCCAGGGGACAAGGGCTTCGTTCGACTCACATCATTAGTGGCGACACTGACAGCCTGAGCAACGAAGAGCATAACGACTTGGATCGTTAACAGCGCCAGCGGGCTCCTGGATATAGCATCCGAACTCCTTATTGCAATTACGACATTTCGTGGTATTCTCCAATAGCTCAAGGACGGACCTGATTTTGGCGACAGTGAGGTTTTTGTGTCGTTGCTGAACATTTCTAGCCTGTTTGTATGAATTCTGTAGAACTCTAGCAGCGCTTAAGTCTTCCAGGAGGGGCTGGATTCTTTTACCATAGGCCTCAAGTATGTCAATGGCGAGATTGTGTTCAAGTTCGAGAGTTCGAAGGACTTGCGACGAGGTGAGTTCCCCGATGTACTTAGCCGTAGCCTTGGCGATGAGCGAGCGGAGGTCCGCGTCTCTGGTTGTGGTAGACATCTCCTCAATGATCTTGGGAAGGATCAAAAAGTCCAAGTCGTCCTGAAGAATGGTGTAGATCTTTGAAGTCGAATGCTTGGCCAACTTTTCGATGTTGTAATAGTCGGCGATTGCGTTGACGCGAAGGTGGGAGAGGATCTTTTCGGCAGTCTTGTCTTCAATCTTCTGTGACGCTGGAGAATCTTTGGACATATTGTCGTCCTCGCTATCGATCTCGCCTTCCTCGCTCTTTTCATCGCCGTCTTTAACCTGGACAGGCTTCTCGGTTTCGGGTGCGAGCTTGTAGTCTCCGGTGTAGAGGAAAGTGACCATGCTCTGAACGGTCGCGACATCGAATTCGTTGACTGTGACCACCTTTGATGTTGTTTCCTGTTTAAATAGTCAGCGAGAAACTAGTGGATGAGGTTCCAGGCACGTACCTCAAAGCCGCTGTGAAGCGCAGCGCTGATGACAGGCGACTGAGGGCAAACGATCACCTGGTGAAGCTTGAACTCGCGATCCTTGCAAATGAGAGTGAAGTCGCTGAACTCTCCGGATTCCACCAAGTGCAGGAGAAAGGAATGAGGTTGGGGTGCCATCGCGAAGAGTCCCCTGTTCAATCAATCAGGCTCGGTGGTGTGGTGTGAAGATGCGAAGAGAGTGAGAAGGTGTTGACATTTGGGAAAAGAGGAAAACAAAGAAGGGCCACGGTGGTCAATGATGTCATAATGGTGCAGCAGGCTTCTCTCACAATTGTTTGGTTGCAAATTGTTTGATGTTTGCCGGTAGTTTGCAGTGCCAAACACTGCCGTAGGTCCCAAGTTTAAATGCCATTCCAAACGCCCAGTCACTTTCTCATATTGCCAACTACTGTATAATTGATTGATACAAGACAGAAAATTGTGTTACGTGCTGATTTTGGAATTGATTGGCAATCACCAGAGAGTTCTCGAAAGGTGTGCCGTCTCATCCAGACACGGTGGACTTACAGCAGACTGGCCGCTATGACAAATCGCCTTTGTGTTACACCACACACCGACTTGCAATCACATGTATCAGCAGCCCACAGCTTGGCCTTGTAGCGAGGAATTGTTTCTCTGACTAAGTATTAGGAGCCTCAACCATCTTTATATATCAAAGTTACTTCCTCCCTGTTATTCATATCAACATAAAAAGGGGGGCCATCAAAATAGTTAATCATCATACCACTTTCGCTCTTCGAAAACCAGATCACAAATTCGTTCAAGGGAGAAAGGTCAACTGAATAACCGCTGTCTTGCCAAATACAATCATCTGCGAAGCAAACCGGACTCTTTTACCCATTGATGGTTTGGTACACAACAGAAGAAGCTTTGCCGGCCTCGTTGAAGAATGGGATTCCATGCATGGGTGCGTCTGGATTAGTGCTATCCGCTACCGTACCAAGACTCCCGTCTCGAGGAAGGGTATAAGTCTGGCCAAGCTTGATATCAGAGATGGGTGTGAATACGGAGAACTTGGCTGGTGGTAAGTTAACACCCCCATCGTGTGAAAAGAGGAGTTGCGTAGATTCTTACATTTGCGGCTGAAACTGTCCCGACTAG
Source organism: Fusarium oxysporum f. sp. lycopersici 4287 (assembly GCF_000149955.1). Classification (NCBI taxonomy): domain Eukaryota; kingdom Fungi; phylum Ascomycota; class Sordariomycetes; order Hypocreales; family Nectriaceae; genus Fusarium; species Fusarium oxysporum. Next base: position 4,481,017 of record NC_030990.1, read on the forward strand.
CAGCAATTCCATAGTCATCAGTCCACTAAATTTCAATCTCACTACTTATTTCTAGGCAATTCTGGTTAGTTTGTCATTCCAAAAGGAATACTTTAGGTTTACCATGAGCTGAAGCGATGACGTTATAGCATTTCTTTTCGAAAACAGTTACTGCGCAACTGAAGCGGAGTCTATAGCCATTTCGCTGGGGTTCGCGAATTTGAGGACCGTTGGTCTTAATATAAAGAGTGTACTTAGTTATTCTAAAAAGTGAAAATAAATAAGTTAGATTAGTTAGGGTTGTTTTTGTATGCTGAGCAAGCTTTGGTAAATGTTCTAGTAAATTATAAGGAATAACTTAATTATTTATATATTTACTACTAGCTAGATATTAATAATATATTAATATTTAACTAATTTATTAAATTTATTATATATTATATCCTATAATTTATTTAATTTTTTTTATATTACTAATACTAATATTATAACTTTAGGTCTCTAAGTTTAAGTAATTAAACTTATTTCTTTTTTTTTTTAAGTTTATAAATTAGCCTTAAAAGGCATATCTAAGCATCTCTAAAGTCTAATATAATTTAAATATTTATTACCCCTTAGTAGGTAAAGCTTTATTAAGTTAATATTATTATAGTTAGCTGCCTTAATTGCAGCCTAAACCTAGCTGTATATAACCCAGCTAGAAAGCCTTGCTCTTCAGCTGGCCCTAATCTTCTTCCTGCAACTTACTTTAAAGGTCTTTTGCTAACCCCTGCATATACTATGCTTAAATTATCTACTGCGCTTCCACAGTAAATAATCTAATCCGACTTCCCCTATACCTTCTGATTACAACCGCTAACAGCATCACAGCTGCCCTATCGCGATGCTCCGAAGAAGCCTGCGGCCACCTAGGCCTAATGAGCCCTACCTAACGGAAGACCACAATGTGATCCGAATGATTAAAAGAGCTCTCTCGAGCGCTGAGCAGAGCAATCGCGATAAGCTTTATGCGATGGCTGCTGAAATCGGAGTAGCCTGGATAGTTGAAGATGATATTGGCCGAAATATTTAAATTATAATATATATAATAAGCATGTAAACCATCTAAGTATATAAACCACTTTTCCTGCACTATATAGGTAGATATTATTATAAAAATATAATAAATTAATTAATTAATTAAAACTACTTATTATATTCTTCCCTAGATATTTTAATTACTACCTAATATATTCTTATATTATATCTAGGCTTATTATATACTTTATAGCACTTAACCCTTAGTCTAACTAACTTTCTTTAACTACTACTTCTTAATAATTTTATAACTACCTATATATTAATATCTATTTAATTAATTATCTGCTTTATTTTATTTACTATTATTATTCCTCCCTTCTATAGTTAGGTTTTTTTTGCCTTTTAGTACTGGCTTAGTATCTTATTTGCCTTTTAAATATTATCTAGCCTAGCTATTAATAAGGTAATCTTATATATATATTTCTTTATTAACTTCTCTAGAGACTTTATAGCTTTAATAACTAACTTTAGAGAGCTATTATAATATCTTCTAATTTATTATTTAAGGTATTTAGACTAAGAGCTAGCCTTAAGTATAGTCTTTGGTATCTTTAAGACCTAAGGGGTTAAAGGGTTAATAACCTCTTTAGCAGGTATTAAAGTCTATAGCTATATATTAAGCTTTAAGATGTGACGAATATGGTTTCAAACAGGGAAACTAGTCCGTACTAGGTTTATGTTTGCAGATAGCATAGGGCGTTAATACTAAGCAAGTTAGTTATCACGTCTCTTAATAATCAAGTAATGCATATTAAGCTTATTAATGTAAAGAAGTCTTATTAATAGCTAGTAAGCTAAGTTCTATCTAGTGCTAAATAAATATATATATATATACTAGGTGGCTTACGGTAAGTCGAGCCTGGCTTACGGTAAGTCGTAAGTCCATATCATAAGCCAAGTCGCAAGGCTTACAGAATGTTCTAGGTTAAAGTGTAAGTCCTTATATAATTAGTAAGAATAAAGTAGGGTATATGTAATATAAGCGCTTTTACCTATTAGGTTATAACACGATCTCCCTCCCTTTGTTAGTCTTATCCTTAAGACCTATATATCTGCTTTCTTTTTACATTATCCTAGTACATACTAACTTAGACTTATAATCATCTATTAAATTTGCTAACACTATATTAGAGTCTAAGGCTACTTATAATTATTAAGTATAAGCAGTTTTAATTAAAAATACTAGTTTCCTTATTATGCTATGCAGTTATTATAAGCCCTAAGGCCTTAAATGCTAGGCCAAGGAAGGTCATTCTAAATGCACTTAGTATACTTGCTGCAGCCATAAATATAATAGTAAGGGTATCTTAATACTTAAAGGTTTATTCCCTTATAGTCTGATTTCTGTGTATTAGGCTGATCTTATAGCCGATTATTTTGCTGCAGAGAAGCGTCGTTTAGAGTATAAGGAGGAGGTTACTAAGACTAAGTTATTATAATTATAGCAGCAAGTAAATAAGCGTTTAAGTTATCTAATGCAACTTTATTATTAGAAAAGACAGTTATAGAAGCATAGTAATAAAATGCTTTATTATAATATTAAGACTATAGATAATCTTAAAGCTTTAGATAATATAAAGTCTTTTACTGCTATTAAAGCCTAGCTATCTAGGGCTTCTAATGTTATTAATTAGGGCAAGGTTTTTTCTACTAGTATTATTAATAGAAGTTCCTTAATAGTTATTAGGCATTAGTAAGATATTTTAGTAATTCCTATATGTTTTTGCCTTCTAGGTAGTTTTTCTATTTAATTAGGTATATAGTTTATCTGTTAATTTTATCTATATCTCTAATAGCCTCTGCCTTATAGACTTCTAGTCCTGTAATTTATTATAGTTTATTACCGGTTTTAATATATATTATATCTGCTGCTAACTCTAGCATTAAGATATAATATACCAGGTAATATTAAATTATTAGGGGTAAGTTTAGTTTATAGATATCCTTCTTTTTCTTTTATTTAATTTTAACCACTCTAAGATATTTATAGTCTAACTTATGGCTTAGTTAGTCTGTTTTAATGTTTTTAGTAGATAGATAAACCATATCCCCCTCCGAGAAGGTTAGTCCCTTTAACCTCTTGGGGTTATAATATTATTGTATCCGTTTTCTAATGTATTTAAGTTCTGTTTTTATTTCCTTATATAGGTTTTTTAACTTATTACTTTTAATTATAGCAGCTAGGTTAATTAATTTAGGTTTTTATGCTTTATAATAAGCATCTAGTATAAATCTAAAGTTTATATCTAATAGTATAAGCTTTATATTTTTATTATAGGCAGTATTATAGGCTAGTTAGGTATATAGCAGCTTTTTAACCTAATTATCCTGTTTATAGTTAATATAATACTATAGGTATTATTCTAATACTTAGTTTATTTATTCTGTTTATCTATCTATTTAGGGTCTAAATATTATCGAGAGTCAGTAATTTAGTCCTAAATATAATATAAGTACTTACTAAAATTTTAATGCAAAGATAGGTCCTTTATCTAATAGGATTTCCCTTAGCAGTCCTTTTTCTCTTACTACCCTATTATAAAAGATATAGGCTATTATTTCTGTATCTATTGCCTCTCTATAGGGTAAGTAGATTAAAAATTTTATAAGTCTATCTATAATAACTATAATACTATTATAGAGGATTCTAGTTAAGGGTTCTTCTAATAACGGTAATTTAGTTATAAAGTCTATTATAATTAAACTTTATAGTTATTCTATTACTTCTAATAGTTGCAGTTCTCTATATGGTTTATGCTATTATGCCTTTATCCTTATATATAGGTTATATTATTTAACTATTTTTTCTATTTCTTTTCTCTGAATCTTATATCCTTATTATAGTAGTTATCTAAGAGTTTTATTAACTCCTTAATATCTATGTGTAACGGTTGCACAAGCCGTTAAACCACAGGGCAAAAGATCGGGCCATAATCGCTATGCAAGCAATCATGGGTGTGCTACAGCTGCCTTATAGAAGCCTTACAGCGCTGTTACGGGCACGAATCGTAACACGATGCTCCCTCTTCAGGGGCTTTCGTCCTCGAAGCCCGCTGAAGCCGGCCGCCACAGGGGGAACCAAGCCCTGTGCGGTGCAGCTGCCAACCTCCCAAGGCGTACCCCGCAGTGCCCCTCTGCGTTACGTAGGCACCCTTGTGAGCAGCTATACCAAAGGCTGCAAGGGGGAATCGAACCCTTGACCTTCGGGCCACCCGCTAACAGCGATTATCGTGTAACGGTTGCACAAGCCGTTAAACCACAGGGCAAAAGATCGGGCCATAATCGCTATGCAAGCAATCATGGGTGTGCTACAGCTGCCTTATAGAAGCCTTACAGCGCTGTTACGGGCACGAATCGTAACACTATGTAGTAGGTATAAGTAGAATTTGCAAAGAAAGTTATATATTTTATCTTTTAGGATCTCCTTTATTAGTGCTATTTATATCTATCCTAATATTTGCATTAGTTATATAAATTAGTATTCTTCTTTCTAGTTCTTCTCTAGGAGTTATTCCTTAGTCTTAGGTGCGCTAGTATTATAGTCTAGTTATCTGCTAATTGTATCTGCTCTTTTATTATCTAAGCCTTTTTTATAAATAATTATAAAATTAAATTTATATAAGTATTTAGCATAGTATAGTTATTATTAATTAAGTTCTTATATTATAATAAAGTATAAAATATTCTAATAGTCAGTATAGACTTTAATTTAGTATATACTTCCTATAAGGTAGTATCTAAATTCCTTAAAACAGTTAATAATTACTAGGAATTCTTTATTATAGATAGGGTAATTAAGTTCTAGTCTATATAACTTATGTAAGTAAAACGCAATAGGGTATAACTTGCCTTAATTATCTTATTAACCTATTTATCCTCCTAGTGCAAAGTCTAATAAGTCGGTCTCTAGTTCTATTTCCTTATTAGGGTTAAATATAACTAGTATAAGTTTACTAAGGATAGCTTATTATAGTTATTTAAATACATCCTAAGCTTCTAGTAATTAAATAAACTTTTGCTCCTTCTTAGTTAATTCTATAAGAGGGTTTATAATTTTACTAAAGTCTTTAATAAATTATTAGTAGTAGTTAGCAAAGCCTAAGAAGCTTTATACTTCCTTAACTATAGTAAGTCTTAGCTAATCTGCTACTGCTAAGATTTTCTTTTATTTTATTCTAATTTTGCCTAGGGTAATAATATATCCTAGGAAGTTTACTTCTTTTATATAAAAGTGACTTTTCTCTAGTTTAACTAGTAGGTTAGCATCTTATAGGGCTTTTAAGACCTTATAGATATATTCCTTATGTTTTTTTTTATTATCTAAGAAGATTAGGATATTATCTAGGTAGTATATGTTACGACCCTAGCGGTTACATCACGTGTACCTCATTATTTTTCTCCAATCACAGGAACGGACCCACCACCTCACATTGGACCGACCTTCCAATACTTTCGGTCCAAAGATAAGATAAGGACCGACGACTCTCGTTCAACGGTCCTACAGACCGATGCATAAACAATATCGGTCCTGAGGGGACCGACGCCAGCACACTATCGGTCCTCACGAAGACCTCTAGTATATATACACTCCTTTAGCAGTAGATAGAACTTAGCTCACCAGCTATCAATAAAACTTCTTTACATTGATCAAGCCTAACACGCATTGAATCTACCATTAAGAGACGTGACACTTCGACAAGCTCAGCATCACGCCCTACGCCATCTGCCAACAATAAACCTAGCACGGCTTAGTTTATCCACAGTTGGGAACCAACCGTCACACGTTGATAGCTCTTGTTCAGACCGTACCGCGTAACGCTGAGCAATACAAACGCAATGTCTGCGAACGTCAACCCCGTCCAACAGCAGAACGCAGCTGCCAACCTTCAGGGTCACCAGCCTGCAGCACCTGCTAACCCTGCACCGGTCAATCGCCCGCCAACCGATCAGAACATGGACGACGCAGACGACTCTTCCCAGAGTTCCGACGACTCGGAGGTCGAACGACTTCGCGAGCAGCTCGGGAACGTCACCAATGAGATGAACGAAATGCGACAGATGCTGGAAGAATTCACCGCTCTGCAGCACCAGCAGAATCAGAGCAACAACAACACCCAGCAGGAGATGTACAACCTGGCCTCGGCAGCCAACAATGGGAGAGACCCAGGAGAAGTCCTCAAGCCTAGCCCGCCTGAGTACTTCGACGGAACCCCGAGCAAGCTACCCACGTTCCTTACTCAAAGCCGAGCCTTCATCACGTACTATCCGAATCAGTTTCGCAACGATTCCGCCAAAGTAATGTACATGGCAGGAAGACTCATCAAAACTGCAGCCCAATGGTTTCAACCCATCATGAATGACTACATGACAAACCCACCTTACAAACTACAACCACGAACCGCTTTACTCTTCGGAGAAAACGGACGTCACGAGATGGAAGAAGCACTCAAAATGGCGTTCGGAACCATTGACGAAAAAGGCCAAGCAGAAAGGAAAATCAAAACACTTAAGCAAACCGGATCAGCATCTACCCTAGGAGTTGAGTTTTTGCAACTCGCAAGCAAGCTACCCTGGGACCAAGACGTATTGATGTCATTTTTCTTCGACGCACTCAAAGAACAAGTCCAACAAGAATTATGGGAGAAAGATCGACCCAGGACATTGGTCGAATACATCAATATGGCAGTCAAAATCGATGACCGACAATTCGCATGGAGAACTCGTAACTCACGAGGAAACAAGGGACGACAAGACAATAAACCTAGATACCATGCCAACCAAGGGAGAACTCGACAAACTGACACGTCCTACGGCACCGAAGCAGGACCAATGGCTATAGGAATGACTAAACGAGACAAGTCCAAAGTCACTTGCTACAACTGTGGCAAGAAAGGACACTACGAACGAGAATGTAAGAACCCCGTCAAAACTAACCAAAAATACAGACCTGTTCCAGAAGGTAAGAAAATCAACATGGTCAAGAAAAACGAAGAACCTCAGATGGCAATCAAAACCATCAACATGACTCGAAAAGACGGATACGATATGACACAAGCAAAGTACATCAACAACTTCGATCCAACCCTCGATGTACACGACCCGTTCCTTAGCAAAGAAGAAACCCTCGAAAAATACTATTCCAAACTGGAACCAGAACAACGACCTGTTCTAGGACATACGGCCCCAACCACAGAAGTTCTCTATTCACGAAGCAAGGAAGAAAAAAGAGAGAAAAGAAACAACCGCGAACAGAAGAAACGGCAACAGGCCAAAAAAGACAAAACAATTGAGTTAGAATGGGTACCAGTACCCGAGCACAACCAACAACCCACCAAAGGAAAATCCATTTTTATGGTCAGAAAGGGAAAGGAAATTGCCCCTAAAACGGACAATGAACCTAGTACCAAGGAGGTCAACCAGGAAATCGACAACATTCCTGTCAAAGTCACCTCACGACGACCAAACCGACATACCAATGATCCCAATTACTTGGAATCCTGCAGAGTTCAAAGGGAGTCCGACGCCAGGAAACTCAGGAATAAGAACGAGAAAACAATCTGGAACACCCCTATCGTACCACAATACGATGAATTCAACCAACGTTTCTGGACCAACAAACACCAGAAATATACGGAACTCGCCAGGGAACGAGCCATCACGGAACAAGATGACGACATCTACATCCGAGCGTACACAAAAGAAATGTTGGAAGACCCTACAACTCCAGAAGAACGTATGCAAGCGGAAAAGGACCTAAGGAGGTACCCTAATCACCCGAACCACAAGCAGATATCATGGGTATCATGCACACGACACTACTGCTCGAGACACCAGCAAGATAAGATAGCAAACGATTGCTTCCCAGTACAAGTTCCGGAACATCAAGAACAGAAACCCTACCTGATAATCGACACAGTTGGGTACCGAGTTACAAAGAAATACAGGGGATCTCAAGTAGCAAAACTAGAAGCTCACACAGAAACACGAGAACGAGCTCTAGCACATATTCAAAATTCTAGACACGTCTCTCAGTGGAGACAACGGGTACAGCAGGAAGTCGAGATCGCCGAAGACGAAACACTCGACCAAGAACTCAGTCAAATCAATCAGGACATCACCCGATGGGAAGGAGAACTATCCCAAGATGAACAAGATATCCTTCGACAGCTAGACAAGCAACAGTTGCAAGAACGATTGATACAAACTGAAGAAGAAAAAGGAAGACCCCTCACTGAAGGAGAAAAAGCAGACATCATCCTAGACCACGAGGTAGGAAAGATGGAAGCTGCTTATCAACAAAAATTAGCCACCCAGAACGAATGTCCCGACGACATCAACTGCACCAAGAGCGAATGCAGCATGGATCACCCATGGGGAAAAGGCACGCGCCATCTGTAACGGAGCGACAGATAGGCGAGAAATCAGAGGCTAAACTACCTAAGAAAGCTCTGAGAATGGCAACGAAAGGACGCCAACGAACCTGCCTAGAACTAAAAGTCAGAATCAAGGGCAAGTGGCTAAGTGCACTTGTAGATAGCGGAGCCGACATGAACTTCATTTCCCCTACAACGGTTAATGAACTAAGGCTACCATGGAAGGACAAGAACGACCCATATACAGTACATGACGGACAAGGAGAAACCTATCTTTACGAAAACGGAAATATCACCAGAGAGATTGATCACCTCAAGGTATTCGTTAACGGAAAAAACCAAGGTATCGACTTCGACATCATCCCAGTATGGAGATACGATCTAGTACTCGGATACCCATGGCTATTACGCTACAACCCACAATTCAACTGGAGAACTGGCCAGGTGGACTGCGAAGACCACCCTTCAGATGATGAAAGCGATTCAGGCTACGACACGAGATCTCGAACTTCGACTGAAGAGAGCAGCGAAGACAGGAGCGGCAAAGTACCGCCCATTCCAAAAGGAACACGACACAAGTACCACAAAGGCAAGGTTAAATGCATCAGACGAACGATAGCATCTCTCAAAGGACAGTTCAAACAACTGGACCAAGACATCAAGCAAATGAAACAGATTGCCGCGAAGGAATCTGACGAACGACTCAAGAACATACCACCGGAGTATCGTATCTATGAGAAATTGTTTCAAGAGGAACTAGACACAAAGTTACCCCAACACACGGACTACGATATTGAAATCGTACTAAAGGATGGAAAGAACCCGAAATTCTTCCCCATCTATAATCTATCTCAAGATGAGCTAGGAACGCTCAGAGAATGGATAAACGACATGATACGGAAAGGATACATTAGACCATCAAAATCCTCAGCAGGATTCCCGGTCATGTTCGTACCAAAACCCAATTCGAACAAACTACGACTTGTAGTGGATTACCGACAACTTAACGAAATCACGGAAAAGGACAGAACACCGTTACCACTCATCACCGAACTCAAGGACCGTCTATTCGGCAAAAAATGGTTTACCGCCCTCGATCTCAAATCTGCTTACAATCTCATTCGAATCAAAGAAGGCGACGAATGGAAAACAGCCTTTCGAACGAAATACGGACTATTCGAATACTTGGTTATGCCTTTTGGATTAACCAACGCACCCGCAGTATTCCAACGCATGATCACGAACGTACTTCGAGAATACCTTGACATCTTTGTAGTCTGCTACCTAGACGATATCCTCATCTTCTCTGACACAGAAGAAGAGCACACAGAACACGTCCACAAGGTTTTGAAAGCACTGCAAGACGCCAACATGCTCGTCGAACCCACCAAAAGTCACTTTCATCAGTCTCAAGTAACGTACTTAGGACATGAAATCTCGCACAACGAAATCAGGATGGACAGACGAAAGATAGCAGCAGTCGCTGAATGGAAAGTCCCAACATCGGTAAAAGAAACCCAATCCTTCTTAGGATTCGCCAACTACTACCGACGATTCATCAAAGACTTCAGTAAAACCGCTATCCCACTCACGGAAATCACCAAAAAGGATAAACAATTCCAATGGAACGACAAGGCACAAGAAGCTTTCGAGAAGCTTAAATCAGCCATCACAAGCGAACCCGTCCTTGTTATGTTTGACCCCGACCGGCAAGTTGAACTCGAGACCGATGCTTCCGACTTCGCCTTGGGAGGACAAATAGGACAACGAGACGACAACGGTGTACTACACCCTATTGCTTTCTACTCTCATAAGATGCACGGAGCAGAACTCAACTACCCCATCTATGACAAAGAATTCCTAGCTATCGTCAACTGCTTTAAGGAATTCAGGCACTACCTCAGAGGAAGCAAACACCCAGTGAAAGTGTTCACCGATCACAAAAACATAGCTTACTTTGCAACGACGCAAGAGCTAAACCGACGACAATTACGCTACGCCGAATACCTATGTGAATTCGACTTCACCATAGCGCACTGTAAAGGAACAGACAATGGACGCGCAGACGCCATTAGTCGACGACCAGACTTTGACACTGGAACTGTCAAGACCAAGGAACAACTCTTGGAAACCAACTCTAAGGGAGAATATCAGTTCACACAACCTGTCAAAACCATCGCCTTAACCCGCAAAGGAATAACAGAAGAAGAGAAACAACGCTACATCGGATTCAAGAAGTACATCTCGATGCAACAACTAAAAGAACACCATCGAGACATGCACGAGAAACCCGAAGAAGCCAGCGCAAGCCATCTTTCTTGGTATTTCGGATCAGGAAGAGATGAACGAATCAGACAAATCATGGACAAATGCCCAACCTGCAAACAAAAACCACAGGGATGGAGATACCCGATACAATCCCTCACAGACCAAGATGAACAAGAAAGAGTGGAACAAGAATTTATCTACGAAATCCACGCACACCCATTACATGGACACCAAGGAGTCACGAAAACAATGAAACGACTTCAAGAACTAGGCTACCGCCATTTCAAAAAGGGACAAGTTGAAAAAGTCATAAAACAATGCGATTTGTGTGCAAAAACAAAGGCGCAAAGACACAAACCCTATGGACAACTACAGCCCTTACCAGTAGCACAACGACCTTGGGACTCGATCACAATGGACTTCATAACCAAACTACCTTTGTCAGAAGAACCCTCAACCGGAATCTTCTATGACAGTATCATGGTTATTGTTGACCGACTCACAAAGTTCTCTTACTACCTACCCTACAGAGAAGCAACAGACGCAGAAGAACTTTCTTATGTTTTTTACAGACACATTGTTAGCATACACGGGTTACCTACGGAAATCCTTTCGGATAGAGGACCTACGTTTGCAGCAACATTTTGGCAATCACTTATGGCACGACTTGGACTGAACCACCGACTCACGACAGCGTTTCGACCGCAAGTCGATGGACAAACCGAACGAATGAACCAAGTACTTGAACAGTACTTACGGTGTTACATCAACTACGAACAGAACGATTGGGTTGAGAAACTACCAATAGCCCAACTAGCCTACAACACCGCCTACAACGAAAGTACGAAGCTTACACCAGCCTACGCAAATTTCGGTTTCACACCAAACGCATACCACAATGCACGACCAGAGAAGTCAATCAATCCAGCCGCCATTATCAAAAGCGAAGACATGCAGGATCTACATGAATATCTGAAGACAGAACTCGAATTTGTTAGAAAACGCATGAAAAATTACTATGACCCAAAACGGTTGAAGGGACCAACCTTTTCGGAGGGAGACATGGTCTACCTAGCCACAAAAAACATCAAAACAGACCGACCAAGTCACAAATTGGACTACAAATTCATCGGACCTTACAAGGTACTACAAAAAATCTCAGAAAACAACTACAAACTGGACCTACCACCGAAAGTTAGGCTCCATCCGATCTTTCACGTTTCATTACTCGAATCAGCAGCGGACACAATACAAGTCAAAACAGGCAACGAACCACGAGAAATCTCAGGACCAGAAGTCTATGAAGCAGAGGCTATCAGGGACACCCGCAAAATAAACGGTCAAAGAGAATACTTGATAAAATGGAAAAACTACCCAGAAAATGAAAATACATGGGAACCACCAAAACACCTCGTTAATGCCCAGCGACTTCTGAAGGATTTTCATCAACGGGCTCGAAAAAAGGAACGTCGCCCAAAATAGAATTCCAATCGATCATGTCCACGGCACCCAGGGACTGAGCATTAGAAATCACCACGGACTCGTCCTGGAGCTCACCAGACTCCTCCTGGGATTGCATCCCACGAGCAAACAACTCATCACCCTTCTTCTTCAACAAACGCTTCTGACTGCGAATACGAGCCAATTTCGCCATAGCAGCTTCAAGAGCCTTTTCAGCTTGCTCTTCCTCCTTCTCCAACTTAACGCGAGCTTTCATGTTCTTTTCCACTATTCGAAGAAAAGAACGTCAGAACAACATCAGAAACAGAAAACAAAAAAAAAAAAAACGGAACATACAGTAGGAAGCAACACCCGAACCATCGCACACCACCTTGGCCTCAGTACAATTCTGGCACCGATGAGATTGATCGCCTTTGACCTGACAAGAAAGGCCCTTGCGGAAACAACGGGAACACGGCATGATCTCGTCACCAAACCTGACAATGTACTCAGAAAGTTTGACGGCCTCTAACGTTTTCGGATGAGGTTTGCTTTTGGAAACACGACCTGACATTTTGTCAGCATTGAAAATAAAAAAACAAGACTAGGTTTGACTCACGACCAACGGATGGAAGAAACGACGGTTATGCAGGTCTTGAGGACAAGACCCAACGGAGGGGAGAGATCGTGTTACGACCCTAGCGGTTACATCACGTGTACCTCATTATTTTTCTCCAATCACAGGAACGGACCCACCACCTCACATTGGACCGACCTTCCAATACTTTCGGTCCAAAGATAAGATAAGGACCGACGACTCTCGTTCAACGGTCCTACAGACCGATGCATAAACAATATCGGTCCTGAGGGGACCGACGCCAGCACACTATCGGTCCTCACGAAGACCTCTAGTATATATACACTCCTTTAGCAGTAGATAGAACTTAGCTCACCAGCTATCAATAAAACTTCTTTACATTGATCAAGCCTAACACGCATTGAATCTACCATTAAGAGACGTGACACTTCGACAAGCTCAGCATCACGCCCTACGCCATCTGCCAACAATAAACCTAGCACGGCTTAGTTTATCCACAGTTGGGAACCAACCGTCACAGTATACTATAAAGATATCTAAGTACTATTAAAGTATATTATTAATTATCTGCTAAAACATTATAGGTATATTAGTAAGTCTAAATAGCATTACTAAATATTTAAAGAGTCTAAACTTAGTTCTAAATGCTATCTTCTATTTATCTCCTTCTTTAATGCAGATTAGGTTATAAGCTCCCTTAAGGTCTAAAGCAGTAAAGATCTATTTACCTTATAGGCAGTCCTTAAGTTCTATAATAAGCAGAAGTAGGGTCTTATCCTTAATTATAAGGGTATTTAGCTTCCTATAGTTTATAATAAGTTATAGTTTCCTATTCTTCTTAGGAATAAATATTACTAGGAATCCTACTAATAAAGTAAATATCCTAATATTTCCTTTTGCTAATTCTATTTCTAGGTATTCTTTTAAGGTAATAAGTTCTTTTTTATTAAGGTTATAAATCTTCTAGAATAGCAAATTATCTATTTTAAGCTATATTTTATAGTCCTAGCGATTATACTATAGTACCTTTATTTTAAGTTCTTCCTTAAATAGTTTCTTATAGATATAGTATTCTTTAGGGATATTCTTAAGTTTATCTTATTATTTCTTTTCCTTAACGTTCTTTTATACTTTTAGCTGCTTATTTAGGTTATATAGTTAGGTTCTAAGGAAACCTAAGATCTAGTAGTTTTATTATTTCTTGCCTTTTATATACTTATATTATGCTCCTATTAGAGGTAGTAAATTCTTTATTTTATACTTTCCCTTGCTATCCTCTTTAATTAGGGTTTAAGATCTCTTATTATTTATTATAATTATTTTATTATTACTATTAGGGTTATTAAAAAAGGTAACCTAGCTAGTCCTCTAGTTAATATATAGGTTCTTTGCTTATAGCTAATTTATACCGAGGAGGATATTAATTTCCCTATTTAGGGGAAGGATATTAAAGTTTATTCCTTAATTCTTTCCTTAGATAAAGACCTTAAGGTAATTAATCTCTTAATCTATAATTCTATTATTATAATTAAAGAATTGCCCTTCTGTATTATATAGTAAGTATAGGTCTTATTTCTTTCTCTATAGTAGTTTTAGCTATATAACTATTTTTAGGTTAATAAAGTTACTTTTGGCTTTATAATTAATCTAAGCATTTAGCTATATTCCCTTAATCTAAACCTTTAGTATTAGGCGTTTTAGTATTAGGTCTTTATATAATCCTAGAGTATTTATTAAATCGAGTTATTCTTATTCCTGCTCTTTGCTTATCTAATACTCTATTACAGATAGTATATAACTTTTCCTAATATATCTTAGTATATCTATTTATAGTTACTATTATTATACCCTTCTCTGTTAGGGCAGTTATTAATAAATTCTTTATTAAATAGCTATTACTAGAAATATTCCTTTAATTCTGCATCTTATTTATCTAGTATAATTCCTTATCTGGATTATTTATTATTAATTAGGGCCTACTTAAATCCTTCCTTAAGGTTAATAGGTTTAAAGATATATTCTTTTTCTAGTAATAATTCGTTACTATCTGTATCTTCTGTAGTTATAATTTTATTATATTATTAGAGATCTATAGGGTTATTATATAGGTAAAGTCTATTATCTTCCTATTATCCTTATAATTCTTTAGTAGTATCTAAGCTTATATTATTAGTTAATAGCCACTTTATTAGGTAATTAATCTGTTTAATACCGGTTTATTCTTAGTACTGCTTTATAATCCCTTCCTTTTTATTAGCATACTTCCCTTAAGTTGCCTTTTTAAATTCTCTTTTGGCTTCTTTAATTAGCTGCTAAAAGTACTTAATTCCCTCTAGTAGTTCCTTTGTCTTATAGATTTATTAGTAGTATACTAGGTTGAATTATAGTATGGTTACTCTAAGATTTTTATGCTAGTAGTATACTAAATATCTATATGTTTCCTATTTATAGTATAGGTTATTATTAGGTATACTAGGTATTACTACTAGGAAATAGTTATTATCTGCCTTATTCTATTAATAGTGCTTATACTAATAGTATTTATATAATACCTATAAAATATCTTTATAATTTAGGTTAGCAGGTAATATCCTAATATTATTATTCCTATTAAACTTTTATTCCTGGTATAGTAGATTTATAGTATTATATTAGTAGTAGGCTCTAATATATATCTCTTTAACTCTTTTTATATTTTTATATTCCTTAGCTCCCTAAATATACCTATCTTTAGGTAATAAGTATATTCTTTTTCTGACTTTATCGTATAGTAGTTTATAGGATTATTTTTACTTATTCTTAATTTATTTATCTTCCTTGCAGAGGTATTATGCTGTTAGTTGCGCTATACCTCCTCTGTATCTTATGCTTTAGAAGTATTACTTATAGTAGGTATAGGTCCTGGTTTCTGCCTCTTATTCTTATCTAATAGCTTTCTCTTTCTTTTAAAGTGTTATTATAGCAAATCTAGGTGCTTTATACTTTATAATATGTCCCTTTTTGGTATTTACTGCAATAGTTAATCCGTCTTATTAAATAGTTATTTTTATAGGGATATTATCTACTGCTTTAGATAGTTAGGCTTATTTGTTTTCCTTAGGTAGAGTTATTTTTCCTTCCCTAAGGACTCTAAGAGTCTAAGGTTCTCTAAGGTATTTTCTTTCTTTATTTTCCTATTATCTTCTGTTTTCTTCCTTGTAATACTTAGGATCTAGTTATTTCTCCTTTTTATACTGCTTCCTTCTTTCTTTTATTTCTTCCTTTATATTATATCTCTGTTATGCTTATTATAAGTCCTTATAGCGTTTTTTGGCTTTGGCTTGTTTTTCTATGTCTTCCTCTGCTTGCTTTTCTTTTACTTCCCTAAGGCATTCTCCTAGGTAGTAGTAGAGTTCTGCATTATATCCCGATTTATATATGCCTAATATTTATATGCATATAGCTATTTAAGGGTCCTGTTATTTAATTAGTCCTAGGGTCTACTTACCTTAGTTTAGGTCCCTGGCTCTTCTAGGTTTTAGGCAGCTATATACTATATATCTAAACTAGTTGCAGTTATAATATTTATATCTAGATATATCTTATTAGTAATAGTTATTACCTAGCTAGATAGCTCTAA
>NC_030990.1:4497937-4508179 GCF_000149955.1 Fusarium oxysporum f. sp. lycopersici 4287
CACCCTGCATATTCGTAGTAGGGTATTTATTAATATTAGGGCACAAAGAGTATTAATAGTTCCCCGTATCTAGTAAATCTTAGCTATAAGTTTAGCCATACTAGGTAGTGCTCTAGTATAAGGAGGTGCTAGTCTAGTATTTATATTACTAGATATCTTAATAGTATAATATTACTTAGTTATTTAATGTAGTATATTCTAAATAAGAGCTATTAATATGTAATAAATGTGGTTTTAAATAGGGAAACTAGTTTATACTAGGTTTATATTTATAGATAGCATAGGGCATTAATACTAAGCAAGTTAGTTATTACATCTCTTAATAATTAAGTAATACGTATTAAGCTTATTAATATAAAGAAGTCTTATTAATAGCTAGTAAGCTAAGTTCTATCTAGTGCTAAATAAATATGTATATATATACTAGGTGGCTTATAGTAAGTTAAGCCTGGCTTATAGTAAGTCGTAAGTCTATATCATAAGCCGAGTTGCAAGGCTTACGGAATGTTCTAGGTTAAAGCGTGAGTCCTTACGTGATTGGTGAGAATAAAGTGGGGTGCACGTGACGTAAGCGCTTTTACCCGTTAGGTCGTAATATAAGACTATACTTTCTAAATCTAAAGAAATAAGCCTGGCTCCTCTAAAGGCTAACTTAATATTTCTTTTAGTTATAATAACTTAATGCATTATATAAAAGGGCCAGGAAGAACTTACTCTTAGAAATATATATTATAAAGTATCTAATTAAATACTTAATTTCTTAACTATAAGTATTTTTAAGTAGGGTTAAAATACCTAATATTAAGAGGCTAAAGTAAATAAGATAAATAAGGTAATATATAAAGTATAATAATTTTATATTTCTTATAATATCTCTTAAAAATTAATAAAGTAATAACTTTTATAGCTATTAAGAATTAGAAGATAATAAAAACTAATTAATTAATTACTTATATATTAGTTAAAGTGCCTTAGCTCCTTAAGACCTATCTTATTATTAATCTAGCTATTTTAGCTTATTATAATAGCTTAATTGCCTAAAAGGTTATTTTCTTAGTATTAATTAGTAAGGTAATATTAGCCCTTACTAATAATAAATAGCTAGATTACCTAGCCTACTATATTAATTGCCTAAATAACTATAATTTATTCCTGGTTTCTAAAGGCTATATTAATTTAGGTTATTTATGCCTATTTATGCCTATAATAACTATTCTGCTTATAATTATGCCTATAAGGAAGCCAATCTTATTAAAGTTCTAGATATTATCTAATTAAATACTATACTTTATAATTATATTTTATATAAGCCTAAACTAGCTATAAATAATAATTAAATCTTTATATTTAGCTCTCTAATAGTTATATCTCTGAAATAAATATATCTTTAACTCTAGTTACTACTTAATAAATTTATAAGCCTAGCACTTACTAATAGGTAGTATATTATAGTTAGTAAGCAGTTAATTAGCTATTTCTTTAATAGTATATAATTAAGAAGGAAATCCTTATATATCTAAGTTAAGAATAAACTAAACTATAATTTTTTCCTTTAGATTTAATAAATAGTATAATTTTAGAATCTAATTATATTAAGATTAAAGACTATTTTATCGGCGACTTAAGGTTATATAATTAACTTTATATATATCTATAGTGCATTAGAGGCTTAATTTAGGATTAGTTTAAAGTGCCTAAAGGGCAAGAAGTATTTTAGCTTTATAATTTAGGTCTAATATTCTTAGTGGTTAATAAATTAATTAATTAAGTGAAAAGTTAGGTATAAGAGGGAAAAGTAGTTTATATGCTTAGATAGTTTATATACTTATTATATATATTATTGTCACGGGCTGGGCTCGGTAGGGCAGGTGAACGGGGAACGCTTCAGGCAGAATACGGTCTATTGCTACGGATAGGCACTGCAGGCAGGTCAGGCTCTATTAACAAGACGTAGCTCGAGGAGCTACGTTCAGGAACTATCTGGTCGGTAAACAAAGTCTCTGCGATAACGTATCGCCACGTGATCCGGATCTACCTTGTTAGTGGTCTAGGGTAGGCCAGTCTGGTCGAGCTGTGACAGTACCCCCCTCTCTTAGCATCGAGCTCTGTCGAGATAGGTCACTGTGGTCCAGGTTTATCGGGATATCTCCTGTGGAAGTTAGCCACAACCTCGGCGGCGTTCTCCACATAGTCTGCGGGGACTTCTGTTGGGTCTGCGTATCCAGCCCATTTCACGGTATACTTCAGTCTAGGACGGCCTCCGCGGCCGCGTCTGTCCCAGCGGAAATCTACGATATCTTCGACTTCCCACTCCTCTACTCCTTCAGCTTCGACAGGCGGCGGCGGGTCTGGATTCTGGCCCGGCAGCGGGTCGGTAGCGGCGGGCTTAAGCAGGTTTGTGTGAAATACCGGGTGTATCTTCATACTGGCAGGCAGTTCCAGTCGGTAGGCGTACGGGGAGATAACCTTCGTGATCTTAAGCGGGCCGATGTTCTTCCAGTCTAGCTTCTTCTGCGGTCTCAATGTCTTGATGTTTCGGGCGTCTAACCAAACGTGATCTCCTTCACGATATTGTCTGGCAGGTCGTCGGTGACGGTTCGCTTGGGTTTCGTAGCGGGCTTGCGCGGCTATACTCTCGGAGCGTAGGTATTCCAGTATCTCATTCATTTTTTGCGCGAACTTCTCAGCGTCTCTTGTGGCAGGTGTTCCTTTGACTGTAATTGTAGGCTCGAAGCCCATCCGCGGGTTGAATCCGTAATTCGCGAAGAACGGGGACATACCGGTCGTCTCAGACTTCAGGGAGTTCGCAGCGAACTCGGCCAGAGGGAGCCATCGGCTCCAGTCATCTTGTAAGTAAGATACATAGGCTCTCAGGTACTGTTCCAATATCGCATTTAAGCGTTCTGTCTGTCCATCGGTCTCGGGGTGATAGGCGGTTGATAGCAGCGAGTTGATTGATAGCTGCTGGGTAAGCTTCTTCCAGAACTCAGCCACAAATTGGGGTCCCCGGTCTGATATAATTGTATGTGGGAGGCCATGTAGCTTCCACACCTCTTTCAGGTAATAACGGGCGGTGTCTTCTGCATCACAGGTCCCTTTACAGGCGATAATATGTCTCATCTTCGTGAGGCGGCAGGCTATAATCAATATGGCGTCGTGTCCTTCGCTGGGCGGCAGGTAGGTGATAAAATCCATTGATATGTGTTGCCAGGCTCGTTCAGGTACCGGTAGGGGGCTTTAGGACTCCTTGCCTTGCCTCTCGGGCAGGATTGGCTCTTCGGCAGGTATGACAGTTCTTAACCCATCGTTCAACATATGACAGCATTCCAGGCCAGTAGTAATCGCGGGAGAGTAGATCATAAGTACGGGCGCGCCCTGGGTGACCAGCTATAGGGTGTTCGTGGCTAGCCTTCAGGGAGTGCGGTCTTCAGGGGGTCGGTAATTCGGAATATAAACGCGGTCTCGGTATAGCAGTCGGTCTTGTATTACTTTGCATTCGGCAAGTGTGATCTTCGGGTGGCGTGGGGCTCCTTCTTCTAGGGCTTGCAGTATCGACTGTAGATCTTCATCGGTCTTATAGGCTTGGTCTAACAGGCGGCTAATGTCTTCTGGTAGCTCTAAGGAAAGGATGGGTTCCTCTATTGGTATTGAACCTTGTCGGTGCGGTTGTCGGATGCGGGCTCTCTGGACCTTTAACGGTGGAAGTTGCCAATTCTCCTTCTTCAGGACTACTTGGCTCTGGTGCGCCAGGCGCTCATCCCCCTCTTTAGGGAGGTCCTCTGACCTCCTGGTCAGGGCATCGGGCTTAACTCCTTGCTTCCCTGGTCTATAGGTGATCTGGAAATTAAAGCGGGACAAGAATTCAGACCACCTAGCCTGCCTCCTATTCAGCAACTTCGTGGTCGTGAAGTACTCGAGGTTCTTGTGGTCTGTAATAACTCTGATAGGTGAGGGTGCTCCCTCCAGTTCAGGTCTCCATTCTTCAAAACAGCGGATAATAGCCATCAGTTCCTTGTCGTAGATCTCGTAGTTACACTCTGTAGCAGTGTGCTTCTTTGAGAAGAACGCCACCGGGTGTAACCTTCCTTCGTTATCATACTGTGAGAGTACGCCTGCTGAGACATAATCAGAGGCATCGGTCTCAAGGATCACGTCCTTGGTCCAGTCAAACGGGCGTAGAATTGGTGCCGTTATAAAGGCTTCCTTTAACCTTACAAAGGCCTTCTCGCAAGTATCGTCCCATATAAAGGGTACATCCTTTTTTGTCAGTCTATTCAGGGGTGCTGTGAGCTTTGAGAAGTCACGGATGAACCTCCTATAGAAGTTCCCGAAGCCAATGAAGGCTTGTACATCTGTCAGGCAGGTCGGTGTTTTCCAGTTCTTAACAGTCTCAACCTTCGCGGGGTCCATTCTGATGCCTTCCTGGCCCACGATCAGGCCCAGGAATTTCGTCCCTTTCACTAGGAATTCGCACTTCGATGGGTTTGCGAAGAGCCCAGCGGATCTCAGCCTCTGGAGCACCAACTTGAGGTGCTCTATGTGCTCCTCCCGGGTCCGGCTGTAAATCAGGATGTCGTCTAAGTAAGCTGTACAGAATATATCCAGGTGCTCTCGCAGAGCGTCGTTAATATAACGTTGAAACGTTGCAGGGGCTCCTGTCAGGCCGAAGGGCATGACCAGGGACTCATATAATCCGAAACGGGTCCGGAAGGCCGTGAGGTATTCTTGGCCCTTCTCGATCCGGAGGTTGTTAAAAGCGGATACAATATCTATGCGGGAGAAGTACTTCATGCCGGACAGGTTGTTCAGGGATTCCTTGATCAGGGGTAACGGGTAGCGGTCCTTTACGGTGATATTATTCAGGGCCCTGTAGTCCACGCAGAATCGTAGCCCGCCGCCTGGCTTCTTGACAAACAGCACTGGGGAGGCGACGGGTGAAGAGCTAGGTCGGATGAATCCTTTGCGCAGGTTCTCATCGAGCCACTCTCGTAGAGCTGTCAACTCTTCTCGGGACATTCCATATAGCGGGCCGAAGGGCAGCTTCCCTCCGGGTATCAGTTCAATGTGGTGATCTCCGGCTCGGTGCGGAGGTAGCTTCTCTGCTTCTTTAGGCGAAAATACGTCCTGGAACTCTCGTAGTTCCTCGGGCAGTCTCAGATCCTCACTCTTATTCTGTAATGCTCTGTCTATCTGTTCCAGGGTGACAGCGAAGAAGCGACAGCGGGTTCTCCGGCTATATAGTCTGACAGCTTGTAGGGATATAGGAAGGATATCCTTCCTCCTCAGGCTTTGGGGAATGTTCTGTTCTAGCTGGCGGAGGAATTTCTTTGGGACGGTCTGTAGGGCTTTGATTTTTGTGGGCTTGGCTGGTGTATTACAGAACTTCTGACAGTATAGACTATTAAAGGTAAAGGTGTGGGCTGCGAAGCCTACCTGTGGATCGTGTTGCTTTAACAGAGGCATTCCTAAGACTATAGGATAGCTGGCTAGCCGGGTGACGTAGAATAACATATTCTTCTGGTAGTGGTCGGCGATACGGAGTCCGGCACGGACGTAGTGGGTGATCTGTCCACTCTCGGCAGGGCGGCCATCGAATACTTCTATTTCGAAAGGCCTCTTCAGGGGGCGGAATTGCAGGTTCTGGGACTTAGCCCAGCTTTCATCAATGAATCCTTTCCCTTCTGCTCCGCTATCTGTCATAGCGTAAGAAGGTATTGGTTCCTTTCCAGTTGATATTAGGTTAGCAGGTAAAATCATTAAGTTAGAACGTTGGTTCCCTTCCTCTTCAACTGGAATCCCATGGACCGAGGCGGCAGATAGTCTGATCTTCAGTGCGGGTGGTAGTGAGGCGGGAGCCTGCCGCCGACTTAGGACAGGCTCGCCCCGTTTTCCTGGTGCCTTCGTGAGTTGCGGGAGTCGGATCGGTCTAGAGCCGGGGATCTTGGAGAGGAGTGACGGCTATAGCGGTAAGGGCTCTGGGGAATAGCTGCGTGTCGGAATTTAGCAGGCCGGGTGTCGGGTTCAGGGCAGTCGCGGAGGTAGTGAGATGACGACCCGCAACGGAAGCACTGGTTATTCTCTCTGCGGTAGTTCGGGCGGATATAGCGGCGTTGATTGCTTAAGTCCATGGGGTCTCCGGCAAGCTGGGGATTCTCAGGGGGGCTTCGACCCCTACGGGGCGAGGGGGACTTCCTCTCTTGTCTCTCGGCCCGTGTGCGTGTAGGACCTACACGAGGTATAGGGTTCGACCTCTTAGGGATATAGGGTCGGCTCTTCTCACGGTATTCTTGCAGGCGTATATCCAGTTCCTTGAAGTGCGATACTAATGTATTATAGCTGTAATCGGCAGGGGGGTTATTCAGGAGCATCTCGGATAGCTCTTTCGATACGGCCTTCTCGAGGAAAGGGGCCAGGGCATCTCCCTCAAGGCCGCTATCAAGGCTCAGGCTCTGAAACTCGGCATAGAAGGTAGAGAAGTCTCTATCTCTCTGTTTGATAACATCTAGCTTCCGTCGTGCTGTTCTGGCTTCGTTCGGGTCCCCATAGGCGCCCTGTAGGATATCCAAGATATCCTGATAGTCTGGAAGGCGGCAAGCTCCCTTAAAGATGTAAGGTTGTATGAGCTTGTAGGATTCCTTGTTCAGTCGGCTATTCACATAAGCCATACGGCTCACTGCAGTCGGGTATCGGTCTTCATTAACGGTTAGTTTCTCTGTAATGGCATCACGGAAGCGGCGTAAGTCTGCGCGGGTAGCTTCAAACTTCTCAGGGTCGGGTAGTCGTTCTGAAAGGTAGGCGGAGGCGGTAGATCGGGTAGTAGGAGGCGGAGCCGCTCCCACAATCTCAGCTGCTTGCGTCTTAGCAAGGGGATCAGGCGTAGCGGAGGGCGTTAGGGCTGATACAGTAGGTAGTCTAGAGGCTATAGCTTGGCGGGCTTCATCCCGGGCCGCCTCTAGTTCCTTTTCTTTCTTATCAAGCCGGTCCTCTACCCATGACCTCTGCATCATGGCGGCGGACTTCTCGATCTGTACCGCCTGTAGGGTGTTCTGGAGGTTCAGGATTTCCTCTTGCTGGGTCTCGACCTGGACTTGGAGCTCTACGAGCTTCCTATCGGCTGCGACCTGGTTGGATTCCTGTTCTTTCATCCAGGCGTAGGCGTCGCTTAGGTATTGGTACCACTTATCGGGGTCCTCTGCATAGCATGCCTCATATTCGGCGCGGCTTCCTGGGATAGCGGGGGGAGTCGGGTGGGCAGGCATTGCGTTCGGCGTCCAATTGGTGGGAGCTACGTAGTGTCACGGGCTGGGCTCGGTAGGGCAGGTGAACGGGGAACGCTTCAGGCAGAATACGGTCTATTGCTACGGATAGGCACTGCAGGCAGGTCAGGCTCTATTAACAAGACGTAGCTCGAGGAGCTACGTTCAGGAACTATCTGGTCGGTAAACAAAGTCTCTGCGATAACGTATCGCCACGTGATCCGGATCTACCTTGTTAGTGGTCTAGGGTAGGCCAGTCTGGTCGAGCTGTGACATAAACTAAGTTATATTAAGTTTATTGTTAGCAGATTATATAAGATATATAACTAAGCTTATTAAAGTATTATATCTCTTAATAGTAAATTTAATATATATTAGGCTTAATTAATATAAAGAAGTTTTTATTAATAGCTAATAAGCTAGCATTTATAAAAGTTATAATAAAAAGCTATAATTAATATATTAAAAAGCTTAAAAAGTATTATTTATTATAATATTTTAATAAAGTTAAATATATTAAATTAATTAACTCAATTTTTATAAAAAAAGCTTATTAAGACTTAAGTTAATTAATACTTTTATTTTATTAATATAATTATATTATTTCTTATTTATATTAAATTTATTATATATTATATCTTATAACTTATTTAATCCTCTTTATGTTATTAATACTAATATTATAACTTTAAGTCTTAAACTTTAGGTAATTAAACTTATATAAAACCTAATATATTTTCTTCTTAAACCCTATAATTACCCCTTTTCTATCCTAAATATTATAAAATAATATATCCTTATTCTAGTTATATTTTAATAATCTAAGATTATAACTAGCCTAATTTTTACCAGGGCTTAGCCTTTTTTAGTACCCTCTTGGCCTGCCCTTAAATAGCCTTAAGCTACTTATTATATAAGCCGCCTAGGCAAAGGGCCTTAAAAAACTTTATTTCCTTCTAGCTTAAATTTACCACTTAAGTTAACTTCCCTTTTAGTATATTAAGTTTTTCTATCTTAGAATTAAAAAAGGCTTCTTTAATAAGAGGGTAAGGGTTATAAAAAAGGTATATAAGCAGGAGGATTTTATAATTAAAGGCTATTAGCCTAATATAATTAGTATTATCCTTATATAATTAGGCCTTTTTTATTTCTATTATTATATTATAAAGCTTATTATAATAATCTTCCTTAATAGCTTAATTAATTATATTAATTATATTATAGCCTTTTATTAAATAAGGCTTATTAAGATTAGGTATTTATAAGCTTCTTTTAATAATAAGTATTATTATTTTTTTAAGTTTATAAGTTAGCCTTAAAAAATATATCTAAGTATCTTTAAAGTCTAATATAATTTAAATATTTATTCCTCTTAGCAGGCAAAGCTTTGTTAAGTTAATATTATTATAATTAGCTATCTTAATTATAGCCTAAACCCTAGCTATATATAACCCAGCTAGAGAGCCTTATTTGCTTTTTAGCTGGCCCTAATCTTCTTCCTATAACCCACTTTAAAGGCTACTTTTTTACTGACCCCCTGTAGTATGCTTAAATTATCTACTACGCTTCCACTTTTAGATTAGCCAGAGGCTAAGTAGTAAAAACTGCACTGCAAACTCACCAGTAAGTAATCTAATCTAACTTCCCCTCTTCTAATTATAACTGCTAATAGCATTATAGCTTTACTATTATAATACCTATTATTAGGAGAAGCCTATAAATACCTAATCCTAATAAGCCTTATTTAATAAAAGGCTATAATATAATTAATATAATTAACTAAGCTATTAAAAAAGATAATTATAATAAGCTTTATAATATAATAATAGAAATTAAAATAGACTAAGGAAAAAAGGATAATACTAACTGCATTAAATTAATAATCTTTAGTTATAAGATCCTCCTGCTTATATAGTATTACTATAAGCTAATTAATAAAGGCTTCCTTAATTATAAGATAGAGCTGCTTTATAAGCTAGAAAGGAAGTTACTTAGAGGGGTAAATCCAAGCCAGAGGGAAAGAGAATTTATTAAGGCCCTTTGCAGCGGCTTATACGATAAGTAGCTTAAGGCTATCCGAGGGCAGGCCAAGAGGGTACTAGAGAAGACCGAGCCCCTGTGATATATAGACCAGGCTGGCCATGGTCTTGGACTACGAGAGCGCAAAGACGAGGGGGGCGGCGTACTGCGATGTAGATAGAAGAGGGGTAATTACAGGGTTTAGGAAGAAAATGTATTAAGTTTTATATAAGTTTAGTTACCTAAAGTTAAAGACCTAAAGTTATAATATTGGCATCGGCGGCGTAAGGAGGGTTAAATAAGTTATAGGATACAGCATATAATAACTTTAATAGATTAGCTAAATATTAGTATATTATTAATATAAATAAGGGAATAGGTATTATTATAATATAACTATAATATTATTAGTAATTATAATTAAAAAAAGGGAAGTTAAATTAAATTACTTATTATATAATAAATAATTTAAGTATATTATAAGGGTTAGTATAAAAGTGGCCTTTAAAGTAGGTTATATAAAGAAGATTAAAACTAGTTAAAAAGTAAGTAAGGCTTTCTACTTAGGTTATATATAGCTAGGTTTAAGTTATAATTAAGGCAGCTAATTATACTAATATTAACTTAGTAAAGCTTTACTTACTAAGAGGTAATAAATATTTAAATTATATTAGACTTTAGAGATACTTAGATATACCTTTAAAGGCTAACTTAGAAACTTAAAAGAATAATTATATTATAAGTTATTAATTTATATATATATTTTTTTAAGTATATAAGTTAGCCTTAAAAGGTATATTTAAGTATTTTTAAAGTTTAATATAATTTAAATATTTATAACTCTTAGTAAGTAAAGTTTTATTTAATTAATATTATTATAATTAGCTGCCTTAATTATAACTTAAACCTAGTTATATATAACCTAACTGTAATAGTTATATAAGCCATTAAATCACAGGGCAAAAGA
>NC_030990.1:4508864-4576487 GCF_000149955.1 Fusarium oxysporum f. sp. lycopersici 4287
ATATTAAATAAAAAGCCTTAAGACTCTTAGATAGGTAATAAGTAGAGGGTATCTATAAAGGAGGTAAAATAAGTTCTTAAAGAAATCTTATAATAGCTTATATAATAAATAGCTTTATAATATTAGGAAGTAGATAATAAAGCTATTACTTTTATTAAAGAAGATTAATAACTTATAATAGGCTAATTATAATCTTAAACCATAGTATAACTACTAATAATAACAAGGTTAGTAATAACTAAGAAGGTTAATAAAATATAAGGCAGGTAAGGGCTTATAAATAAGGGAGACAGCATGCTATAATATCTAGGATAGAAGAGGGGTAATTATAGGGTTTAGGAAGAAAATATATTAAGTTTTATATAAGTTTAGTTACCTTAAGTCAAAGACTATCGACATCGGTAGCATAAAGAGGGTTAAATAGGTTATAAGATACAGCATATAATAGACTTAACGGATTAGCTAAATATTAATATACTATTAATATAAACAGGGGAAGTTAATAATATATATAAGCTCCTAAAGAGTCACCTTTATATATTTTTACTACCTATAGTTTAATAGTTCTTATGCTATTTATACTAGCATCTGGTTTAGACCAGTCTGTTAACGTAAGAGTATAGCAGGCCAATGGGACCTTAATGGGAGTCCTAATGGGTGTGTCTATTAGCTCGCCTTCGCTTTATCGAATTCCAAGCAGCTCTTAGAGATCACAAGTTGAACAATTTAGCCATTCCGCTGTAGGCACTATCATTTATATAGTTCCGGTCATACTTGACTCTTGGCTCTGGGAAGGCACCCTAGGCTCCCATTGTGATGATCTCAATAACACAACGGGGACCATTTGTCGGCACTTGTTCAGGAAATCAATCGAGCTTATCTCATAGATAACCATGTGCCCCCAGCCACGAACGGAGATTAGAGATATCAAGGTCAGCCCAGCATTTCCATGCGCTCCAATTTCTGATCAAGCACCATCTGATAGCCTTTCGTATCGCGAATGGCAAACAATACTCTCACGTCTTGAATATGCTTCTTCGTATCCAGACCCTCGAGAGCAGTTCCAAGGAACAAAGAAGAGATATCCACCGGAACCTCCTTCCCAACTCTCTCCCAATGCTGCTTGGTCCACCCCCAAAGCTCGACTGCCCCGTGAGCCGTACCACCCGCCAGCCAGGTGAGATACAACACCTGGTCTCCAATCAGCTTCATCTTTCGCTGTGTAGATTTGTCTCAACTTACGCCGTGGTTCTTGACAGTGTCAGTAGGTGGCCGAGTACCCACTTCATGAGCTCAGCGTTGGGTGCTCGTCCAGGATACTCCAAAGCAAGACACTGCTCATCCTCTTTGGAGGAATTCTTCTCTAAAGCTCGACAAGACCTTGGAGTTCTTCAAGATCACTGTGGAATTCAACGATCCCATCGTAGGGATCCTGGGATTCCATTATTGTCGCAGGCAATGTCCTTCGCAAAAGGTTTCTCTGCAGTTGAGACGACGCTGCACGGAAAATGTCAGTTACCTGTGGATCCAGAAGGATATTGAACTTACCTGGTTTATCCTGCAACGCCCGCGCCTCTGAATATTGATGTTATGAACGTGAAAAGTTTCTCATCATCATCATTTGAGATAGTCCACCCAAGTTCCTCAGCCTTGGGGCCGATCACATCCCCGGTGGGTTTCCGAAGAGCCTCATCCAGCTCAGACCCACGAGACTTGTAGACAGTCTGCATAGACCTGAGATTGCAGCGAATCATCTCCATACATCAAATGAGTACAGTTCAGCGATCTTGACGCTGAGGTCGAGAAGTTCACTGGTCTTGTTCACTCCTGCGGCAACCAAAGTTGAGGTCACAGGACAACCCGATGCAGTCGCGCCTCTTCGAGGAGACGCGTGAGTAGCTTTTGCGAGTAAGAGGTGCGAAAGAAGCTCCCCTGGTCCGCGTTGACTCTGAATAGACCACCGGAGGAGGAAGGGCCAACTCCCTGCGATCATATCAATTGTCTCAACATCCTGTCTGTGCCAAATTGCATTGCAGATCTGAGCTGATAGATTGTATCAGATACCACATTCTCTTGCTTTACCACACCGCTGGCCAGGAAATGGTGCTGGAAGAGTCGAACACCTATCCCGTTTCGACTCTCGTCACGAGGCTCGAAGGACAGGGGAGCCAGGCTCTTTGGTCCAGGCGCTCATGGTCGCGGTGATAGATTCGCCAGTGGCCTTCTTCCAGGCCCCCCAGAAGCCATGCGACTCAGTACTCTGGAATTCGTGACGTCGAAGATAAATCCTCAAGCGGTCGAAGAATTTGGTGTCCCTGAGATTGTTCAGAACCATTCTGAGGACACATGAGCCTCTTTAATAAGAGATCTTGTCATAGACCTGATTCGCGTCGATCGAGTCCGAACGTAATAGCTCAACTAAATAACTGCTGGTAAGGGAGTCGAGGCTGAGGGCTTTCTGAAGGGCGTTGGCGTCATGGGAGTCCCAAAAATGCCAGTTAGGGAACATCTTGGTTACAGCGTATCAGGAGATCAATGGAGCGAAACCTTCTGTTAGCCACATACCATCCCAGTACCTCATTGTAACCAGGTTACCGAGCCACATATGAGAAATCTCATGGAGGATAGTCTCTGCGATTCTCTGTTATTCTTTCTAGAACAGAGTCTTCCGGGTCACGTGAAAGCTTTGCAGTTGTGATGATGATGGCTCCCAAGTTATTCCTGGCGCCCATGGAATATTCGGGAACTCCAATCAAGTCTAGCTTTGGTCATGGGTACGGCAGCTCGAATGAGTCTTCGAAGAACCGGAGGCCTTTGGTTGCAAGGTCCACTGCAAAGTTAGCCTGTTCTTCACTGCCGAAAGGACAAAGGACAGATATCAGGACCCTGCTGTGGGTGCATTTTACCTCGGCCAAGGGTCCCACTACTAAGCCGAGATGATTTGACAATTCTGCGATGCTTCTGGCATGACATAAGATCTTTACTCGCATATGTTGGCTTGGAAATGTTCTTCTTGAAGGGTTCGAGCTTCTTAGATGAAGAGAAGGTCTCTGACTTCTCCACGGCCATATCTGAAACGGTAATGAAGGACTCATCGACTACGATGGAGTAAATGAACTCGGCTTTTATGCTAGGCTCATCAGAACAAGGGAAAGCCTATGGCAAGCCAATCATGAGTCAGTTATCAATGCATAATATTGTATCAAAGGCCGAGAGGCTCCTACTTCCCTCGCATATATCGGCTCCATGGCCGTAGCCGCAATGCGATGCTTCACACCGCCATCTGTCTTATAGCTCGCCTGGTAGAGCCCAGTCAAATCGCCACGAAACTTCCCTGTGTAAGAAATAATTATGTGCCGTTCGTCTGGATCCCCTGGAGTAAGTAAAATTTTGCGGCAGTTCGATCTTCAAAGTCTCCCGTGTCTTGTTGTAGCTTTATCAAGGCGGCATGTTAATGAATGTCAGTTGCAGTAGCGTTTCCCATATAAGGATACCTCACTATATCCAGAACGTCCCAAGGATCATGCTTAAACTAGACGCGCCCTTCATTTAACTTGATTAAAGTGCAATTCAATTCAAGATATGAGCAGATGTCAATTACGGTGCAGCTGGGAATAAAGTTTGTCAGTGCTACAAGATATCTGACGCGCAGTTGGCTGGAGGCCTCATCTGACCTTGAAATGGCCCTTAAATTTCTCTTCATCGAAATCAGGATCAAGCATGATCTCATAGGAGACAGGCTTGACACTTGCGGGCAGGAGGAGGCGCTCTTTCTTCTCCATGATGGGGCTGAATGAAAACGCTCGAGGAGTCGACAATCTTGGGTGAATCAGGAGTTGGTCAAGGAGACAGGTAAAATAAATAGTGTGATTGATGAAGTTTTATAATGCCGAGATAAGACCAAGCACAAAACTTTTGTCTGAGTCAATTTTCTTTTCTGCAGCGGAGGAACTACAGGGCCCCTGCTTGTAGTGTTGTTCTGTGTTGTTGCACGCCCGAGCGGGGTGTAGGAATAGTAACGAGCCTACCTGCGGCTTACGTACTCGGAATCTTTGAGGCCTTTGTCTTGGCGAGGCAGGTTGGTAGAAACAAGTGTGCAGCTGCAAAGTCGGGGAAAGGAAGGCCGAATCAAATGATGCGGGTTGCCTACCCCAGGCTCTCGCTTCACTCCTGGCTCGGCTTGGTCGCAAGTACAAGATACTCTCTGCGAGCAGTCAAGTGAATACATCATGTGACCACGATAACTCGGTGTGGCTCGCCAGGTTTCTGTAGGTCCGCAGGTAACGAGCTCTGTTACGTGAGTGGGATTTTGGGCTTCTTCTGAAGCAATCACCGCACGCAGCTCGAATGGGGTCGCTATAGCACGTTAGGTAGGGCACAATTAGGATGTGTGACTTTCGTTTGATGCTCTGGCCAGGTACTTGCAAATAATACCTAACTATTGGTTTCTGTTTAGTGAGGATGAAGGACAAGGCAATAAATAGATATGCATCAAAGAATAATGCCCGCACGGCGTGGATATCAACCAGGCTGACCCAGTACGTTGACAGGAGTTACAGTACAACAGCTAGAATCTGTATTGTGAAGTGTGTTTCTAGAAACTTCATGTTCCTTTTTATTCCAGACATAGGTATTTACTCTGTGATAGAAAGATGTGGCTTTTCTTAGAGTGTAAGAATTAGGGCTGGATATGGTGAAGCAACACACTAACGCCGATAGTAGACCTGTCACGTCCATTATTCAGAACTACTAAAGTTAACAACATGCCTTCCAAATTCCGCCAAGTCTCCAACGTCTTGCCCAGTGAGATACCAATCAGAATTATCCAACAGTGACTGGAAGTAGCCGTAATACTCATCCAGTGGTATGTCCATAGGGAGTAGGTCATCGCTTGGCACAGTCCCTGTTTTAACTGCGGATTGTATCCAGGCTTGTGACATCTCGTTCAAGTTTGACGGATGCTGTTCGGCGTCTAAACGCAAGGCCAAACTATCATGTTCAGCACTTGTCACGCCAGGAGCAGGCCTCGATAGACCTGCGTCTACCACTGGCTGTGGCGTATTATCTGCTTCGTCGGTATTGTTCACGGGCTCTACAGGGTCATGGCCTTGACTATCATCAGCGCCCTGGCGTACATTGTTATACGCAGGTTGCGAGCGATCGCGCGAGGGCAAAGCTGTACCCTCATTTCTTTGTAAATGCTCAGGCAAATGATGCAAAATCTCATGGATCTCTTGGAGTCGTTCAACGGCGGTAGTGTTGTGGTTGTCGGCCAGGTACTGTAAACTCTCCATGGCCTCCCCCAGTCCAGGCGACGGGTTGATCTTATCCTCATCTTCACAAGCAGAGTCACACAAAGCTGTGAGAATCAACACAAACGTAGCGGAAAATATGGCATCGCAGTCGAAGAACCCAAAGATAGCTATAGGTCGGTAGTTTTAGCCTTTTTCTCAGCTCCAATGATACATTGAGGGCTCTTACCTAGCAGATTCATTCGTCGTAGTGTTATAATAGTACGTACTATACGCCTAGCTGCTTCAG
The DNA here is from genome assembly GCF_000149955.1 of Fusarium oxysporum f. sp. lycopersici 4287. Classification (NCBI taxonomy): domain Eukaryota; kingdom Fungi; phylum Ascomycota; class Sordariomycetes; order Hypocreales; family Nectriaceae; genus Fusarium; species Fusarium oxysporum. Next base: position 4,514,406 of record NC_030990.1, read on the forward strand.
TGCATGCTCGACAAAGCTGTGCGAGCGAAGAGTTCCCCATTGGCTCCAGGCCAGAACTCGCTCCCGCAAGGATTAAATGTGCTACGTGTAGCATTACCGGACGTATGGTGAGTAAGGTGGCCTGTGCTTGTCAGCTTCAACGCTACTTAAAGCTTGAAGGATAACATGTAGGGAATGGCTAGCTGCCACGAGGAAACAACTTACCTGGTATAGCATCAGCTGAAGAGAGGCAGTTGTTCTCACAGAAACATTTGCATTTGGTCCGTGAGCTACCGTTGTTAGATTCTCTGGTATCTCGCTCGAAATATTATGCAGACATCTTATGATCTCTTTGACATCATGCACGAAAGAGTCTTGGTACTGACGATTAGGGCTATAGAGGTCTAGTGATTCTCAGTCAGTCGAAAGCATCGCGTTGAGATAGATCCATTACCTATAAGGATACGGCTTGTAACTCTTGCGATTCGAGCATTTGTGCGTATTGGTTGGGTGGAGCTGAAGCCCGGCTGGTCGGTGGGATACTCTAGCACGATGAAAGCGTCGTCAATACCATATGGGTGGCCCGTCGCTGCTGCCAACCGTCTAGTGATCGACATGTTAACAAAAGCTAGTAGAAGGAACAAGTGTGCGAAAGCATTACCTTTCTTGCATATAAATCGTCCACCATAGCCTACCGATGTGGGCTTTCTCCGATCGAAGTATTCGTGTTCCCTCCAGAGGACGGTGGTAACCATGTGTGACTGCGAGCCGCAAGGCTATGCTGGTCTAAATGATCAGGTACAATACTCATGACTCAGGATAAAGATAGTTAAAGGCTTACATATATGTACGCTTCTTCCTTTCGGTTCATGGCTTGTAGGTAAACACCGAGCAGCGTCAATGTCTCAATTGCAACCCTCCTTGAGCATGTTGCTCGCTAGGTGTTGGCAATTGTGCATGGACAAACTCAAATAAACTAGTTCCTAAGTCCGTATCGCCATTGCTCGCTGAGCTTTCACCAGACATTAGCTTTCCAACTGCAAATATGATGCTCATGCGCAAAAACCATGGCGTAGGCGGGAGCTGGCCTTCTGGATCCGTATAGTAGAGCTCGATGTTGTCGGAGACCTCTCGCGCGTCAAAGTGACTTTGACTCTGACCGATGTACAGGGTGACAACGTCTAGGAGACGGTAGGCTTCTGATTCGCTGGGAAGAAGGGGCAGAGAGCCATGATACGTGTTGTTGGCTTGTCTTGGAGACGAGTTGTGATTGTTAGAGACGTGAGCGGCAGGGCGGGGAATGTCGCGAATATGTCGAGCATTAGTGAGCAGGTTCTGGACCCTGAAGCCGAAGGTAGCGCTTGAGCTCAACGACGAGTCGGTTTCTATTGCTGTACCATGAATTAGCACATGCTGCTCCCCATCTCAAACGTGAATTGCATACACCGGCCCGTTAATGGTATCGAGGTCGCTGGTCTGGTCGTAGATCTTGGAATCGGTGACGGCGCAACGGGAGGTGTGTCTTGCGGCTGTTGAGCGTCGTGACCAGTAGAGATAGGACTTGGGACATCAACAGCATCGGGGACCCATTCTCCAATGTCTTGATTCCTCCCTTCATACTGAGCCAGGCGGTTCTCGAGATCCTCAACGTGACTAGAAGATTGTCAATATTGATGCAAAACGACGCGTGAATGGCAAACCATGAGGGGGAGTTTACGTTACTGAATAGACTTTTCTTTCTTGACGAAGAGGAACACTGCACTTAAGTCCACGCTTGTGGCAATACTCACAAGGTACGGTCCCGGAACATTTGACCTTCTTCTTCCGACATGTCAGGCATCTAGATACGCGTTTGTCAGGGAGGCACAGCTGATAAGCGAGGGAGTTCACTCACGCTAATGACGTCTTGTTCTGTGTTCTTCTCACGCCCGAAACCCTGGGAGATCGAGACGAGGTAGGCATTGCTGCTGAGAACGGAAATGAGGAGTTTGGGTTCGGGAAGCGGGCCCCGAAGGTTCATGTATTTAAATCCACGCTAAGCTTTGCTAGCCTCGGAGAGAGGGGTCCGATGCTAAGCTCGGTTTGACGCAGCCCGGGTCCTTAGAATAATTCTAAGGTGGAAATTGAGCCGACTACTGTATTGTTGATACAATAAAATATGAAAGCGAGCGACAGAGTTAGCTCCGTTTCAGCTCCAGATTTCGAGGACAAGAATCAACTCAATTGTTCGCCAACATGATCTTCGACAATGTGCACCAGGGCGCGCCTGATGTTATGTATGGGCTCAAGCTTCGCGCTGATGGCGATGCAAATCTCGAAAAGGCCGACCTTGGCGTTAGTATCTACCGCAATAAACAAGGTCTTTACCACGAGATGAAGGCTTTGAAAGATATACTATTACCCACTCGTCTCTGCCTTCAGGGTCAAGACCTAACAAGACTGATTATGCAACAGGTGGAAGATCATCTTGCTGTTCTAAACTATATCTTTCTGTAAGAAGACTGTTCTACAAGGCCAAACCTTCCCATTTGGATCTGGATATTGATATATGTTTTCAGCTGTGCCAATCAACCTATACCCCCGTCTCTCATACCAGGCCTGAGTGGGAATCTAAATCAACAATTAGCATTCCTCATAGGTAACTACTTAATACCAGTCATTTACCTTGAAAGCTCCTCCATAGACAGCTACAGCAAATTCCTCATTTGCCTGATCTTCTTGGTGCACCGTGTCTAATAGGAGATGCCTAGCATTGAGAGGCTCATCCGTGGCCACGCATTCAGCGATTTTCATAGCAGCTCCGCCGACACCCAGGCCTTGAAGTCTGTAAGATACGTAAAGACTCTTGACCCAGTATGCGTCAGATTTGGGGAAGTCTAGTTCAAGCTTTTCTGCATAGTCTGAGATATGGGTGTCGAGAGCGACGTGCCCAACCGGAAGGAACTTTGCGTCGGTGGGAACGCGTGGTTTTCCGAGTAGCGTCTTGCTCGAGTCGAGGAGTTCTTCTGTCTCCTACAAAGCATAAGTAAAAAAATGGATTGGCTTCATATACTGAACCTACCTTGGGATAAGCCTCAGTATGCATCTTGAGGTATTTCTCACGCTGTGGCTCGTCCTGCGGAAAGATCTGAAAAGAGACTTAGAATGATAATGCAATATAGTGGTGTGAGATGGGACTTACAATCCAGTAAACGCATTTCGTCCCGTTGATATGTCCATCTTTCCACTCAGTCGGGACAGTTGACGCTTGCCAGCCACAAATTATGCGCTGCTCAACCATGCGCCTCACATGTTCAGGGCAATTTGGATCCCATGGGATAAGAGTGACGGTCGGTTTTGCCATTTCAAAATCGTTTGTTTGATGGCTTTCTTGTTAAGACAAGAGCTAAACAATGCGGGTCCTATGACTTTAAGTATCTCAGAGCCTCAGCCTTTCAAAGGGGTTACAGCTGTCGAGTGAAGTATAAGAAAGTAGCTATACTTAGCACCCAGCGTTAAAATAATTCCTATACGCAGGGTAAAGAATTTACCGCCCGAAGGGTTGTGCTATTTCAAGAGGTAGCTTATCAAGGCACACCTTAGTAAAGACACGTAAGCACAGTTAGCTAGGCGGTCGGCGTTGTAGGGAGACCCCACAACTTCGTATAGCCGTCGTGACCACGCCCTAATGTCAATGACGCCCTAGTGCAAAGAATAGAGGGGCTGTGACCACACCCTTATGCAGATAAGAACTGTTAAAAGCAATGTTCATATTGCTTAGATACCCACATTTGGGCAGCGGATGCCAGGGAGATATTCAGAGAAAGATAAATTTGCTACAAACACCCTGTAAATCATCTCAACTCCTGCCAGACATGTTCAAACGGGAGGGAGACCCTCAAAGCCAGTGACCTCCCATAGCCAACCATTAACATCATCAAGATCCGCACCAATATTCGTATGCCCATCAAGCAAACTAGCAACATTGAGTATCTGGTTCGGCGATATTCCCTGCTCTCCCAGAACAGAAATGCAGTCGTTATCTTGACCTTGAAGCTGAGGCACGATATCTCGCTGTTCAATTAGGTGCAACATATCATGCAGACGCTCAAGTTCCTGGCGCCGAAACCGTGCAGGGAGATTTCCACCTGCGATCAAAGCGTCAAGAATATTCCTTGTTAGCTCAAAGGAAGAGTCGCTGGCTGAGTCTGGGAAGGGTTGGATGGCGGATATAAGTGCCAGGACGAAGCCAGCTGAAAATGCATGGTCGAGATCAAAGGGGAGAAAGAGTTCTTCGATACGTTAGCTGGCTGCTCCTTGTCAGATGACAGAGAACTGTACCAAGAAGATCCTGTGACTGAAGTGTTGTCAAGATACGAAGTGATTTATGGGCTGAGTCGTAACAGGTTCTAACTAGAGCTTTGACAGGCTCAACAATCTCGCAGTTGGTATTGTTATCGTGTCTGCTCATTTCCAGCTTGTCTCTGAGAATACACATGAGAAGCGGCCTTGTAGCAAGAACGATGCACTGGATTGGTTGTAATTAGCCTACATCCTAATTGAAGGGAATGTTCCACGACTGACCTGATGGTAGCATAGATTCAAGGTTGCGGAGACGCGTGATAGTGGACTTTGGTTGTCCAGCTTCAGATCAGGCGCTGAGTTTAGCTCAACTCCAAGCGCAGCGAGTTCCCTCAAAATGGTCATGGTGTTTTTCGGGAACGAGACGTCTAATTTCCCGTCGATTCCGTATATAGCTAGTCTATGCGTCAGCGGTCTTCGATCATGCGGTCCTTGCTGAGGATGACATACTATTTAGTACTTTGGTCTTGAGCCTTGATAGCTTGATATGCATCTCCAATGAGCTTGATCTTCGAGGCGTTGTCTGATCTCCTGGGATCGGCACAGATATATCGCTGTCTTGGACAGAACTTGGAGCGCCCATCAAGGATGAGAATTTGCGATCGAGGATGTAGAGTGTCCACCATGCATTGCGATATCGCCTAACTTCAGGATCGTCGGCGGATTCTCCAGCAATATCACGGTGTAGACCTTGGCTAAGCGCTATCCTAAGACCCATTCCAAGCTAAACAGTATCGTTCAGTATCGTCTGCGATTTCCTGGACAGTGTATACTTACATAGACGTACGCGCTGTTGCGGTGATCGACAGCTTGGAGATATAAAGCAAGGCCGCAGCATACTTCGATCGACAGAATTGGATCTATGTACAGTCCGTATGTATCTGGGAATAGCTCCATGGCTTTCATGAAGTACTCACTCCCCGGTGAACCAGCCTTGGACATACCGCGGGTGAGCAGTCCCTTCCCAAGAGCCATGATGAGGAAGTACTGGACATACCACATCCTGTTCCCAGCGGTCACCAGCGGTGGGCCATCACTGTATAATGAATGAAGAGCTGGCATAAACTTTTGCTCGTCGAATAGGTGGTAGGTTTGGACGATGTGAAACTTGACGGTGTTGGTGAGATAAAGGGCGTAGTTCTAGGGAAGGCAGGCCTTCGATGTTGACAACAAGTTCAGTCTGCTTCATACTCGGTAGCTCGATGTTGAAAGCAACACCATCGTGATTCAGTGGAACCTCTGGTGAGAGTTCATGGCCCACATACTAAGATCTGTATTAGCGTGCACACAATGCTTGTTTTGCTTGGAGAGTTACCTCTCGTATCATGCCCATTACATGGTGACTATACGCCCATGTAGACGAAGGGCCTAGAAAGCCTGCACGAATTAGTCTTCAGGATCGGTTGGGATGTCGATCAACATACGTTTCCTGCCTTGATGGTCTACGACAAACTTAGACGACGGTGTCAGTAGAGGATTGGTCATTTGTGGTAGGCCATCGTCAGCATTCGTTCTTGGGCCGGGTGCTGTAGCTGTTATATCTTGAGCAGATTTGTCAGCAAACTTCAAGTAGAATGATAACAGTTCTCACTTGTACTAGGATCCGCAGAGGTTTTGTTCTTCTTCTGTTTTTGCGCCTCATCCCAATCCTCTGCCTTTCGCTTCAGATCATTGAGCAAGCTACAATTAGTCTCAGCACAACCACTTTTTGCAACGCTGGGAACAGTCACTTACTTCTCGGATACGACAACCTTGCGATCCTCCTGCTCAAACACGCAGTCTGTCGAGCGACGCGTGCAATTGGCGCAGGGACAGGTGCCTGAGCAACGAACCTTTCGCTCGCGACATTGCAAACATCTTCGAAGAGTTAGTTATGTTAGCGATTGCTTCACTGCTTTCGGGTAGGTATAATTGGTCAATGAAGCGAGAGCTACTCACGCGACTGTCTTGTTGCGCTTCCCCGACGGTGGAGGCGTAGATTGCGGGTTCATTCCAACGTCTGTATTGTATGTTGTTACTTCTTCAACTACTCTCTGTTTTCATCACTTGCGGTGTAGGGTAATTAAATAGGCATTATATGTCAAGTCTCCGATGAGGTCGATGGAAGCAAAAGTCCGTTTTGGAGATAAGTCGAAGCAAGCTACTGTTAGTACCAATGCTAAAAGCTGTCGGAGTATCATATAACCGGAACCCGATGTCAGCACATCCTACCCTGTATCTAGAAAAATTGCATTCACTATTAATGTAATCAACTCTCTCCTGTAAAAATTCTTTCTTGGCACGCACTGTTAGTGCGGTGCTAGGAGCGGGATTTTCTGCAGGCCACGCGACCACACAAAAACTGCGGGGACGCTATCGGCTCCCTAACAGCAGTTTTCAGAGAAGGAATTTTGGAGAGTTCGCCTTCTCTGACAACACCTTTGTCGGATCTAATGGCGGCACCTCAGAACCAGAACGCCTTAGATATCGGAGGGCGATGCCCCGGGCATTCGTAGCGACATCCTTCCGATCAACGACGCCGATTGCGATGGGTTTTTCTCCTTTAAAGGCAAGCCGCACCGTCGGCCTCTGATCCCTTCCCGAGGTTTTTCCCTGCCGCCGCGACAGTCGACTACGAGCTACAACTTGGTTACTGGAGATTGTGGACTGCGTCAGCAGATGTAGTGATGCGCGAGAGAATTCTGGTCGGTGGAAAAAGTTCGACAATAGATTGCCCTCGAACCCGCTGACGGGTGACGGGCTTGAGAAATACAGCACCTTTTGTGCCATTGGTATGCTGGATGGTGAAGGAAGCGGGGTATCCTGTACCTAGCTAGCTCAGCACGTCTTTTGCTCCAGTAGGAGATTTGGCTTCGTTACAGCCACCCAGACGAAAAATACACATACATACATACATACATACTATTAATGTAATAGTCTGATAGGTCCCTAGCATTTATGCTGTAATTAAATCCGGTTTAATGTAAGCCAGTTGTCGGATATATGTTGTGAAAGGTTATTTGCAGAGGATAGTTTTCCTTGAACATAGGGGCAAAAGTTAAGAAAGCTAGATCACTTGTTTTAGTGGCTACCACGGAATAAACTCGTGAATCGCAATTTTAAAAGTTAAATGTTCGTATCCTATTATGTCACACACAATATATGACGTGGTAAATACGCAGCCATTCAGAAAAAATACAGCCAAGGGAGGCCTACCATTCAAGACTCCCCGCTTCTTATCATGGCAGTGATTTAAACAAGTACCTAGCCTTTCCTTTTGAATCAAAACACATTCCCAATCGAATGAACTTAGGGACGTCAGCTCATCGCACTCGTCTTTATATGTATCGCTTGTTGTACCTCGCGAATACTACTTCAACTCCCTGAAGTGCCCAACATGGATCTCGTTATCGGAACTGAATTGAACGAACGAGTGATCTACCAAGCGACAAAGAACATTTTTAATGGTCAATACGCTAAGTTGAGAGATCGTGGGGTCGTAAGAGCGTCGATTAACAACCATTTACAAAGGGGGAGCTTAGTGCAATAAGTTGTAACTCGACACGGCTTTGACGCTGTATCTCGGGAAGTGTTGAAGCTCCTTTCGGACAAAGTTTATGAGTCGACCCCGATTGCTCGCCAACGCTTTCCCGATCTATTTGAGCCTTCGACGGCTCAGAATACTGCCAGGACGCAACTAGAAGCAGAAGCGACTAGGACCGAGCAAGCCGCGCTTAAGGGCATTGAAGAAACCCACTCGGATGACAATCAGGATATTCGCGACTTACAAGCAGCCACCACAGCAGTACATGGTACGTCTTGCCCATTCAAGGTTATTGATACTAACTGAGACTGGCCAGACGCTAGCGATAGCACTGCAAGCGACATTGCTGGCAGTTCATTGTTATTCCCAGTCTATCTGCCGTTTCCTACGGAGCATCTCCTTATGGAGAAACTTCAAAAAGTCTTGGAAACTGCCTGTTACGAGTACGGAGTAAGGGAACTCTCGAGTATCGTGCAACACCGCGACTGGGACTGCCCTGAGTCAGTAAAGCTTAATCAGTGGGCAGAGCTCCTCGGACATGAGGGAAACCTAAAACGGCAGGGAACCGGTAAGGCACTGAAAGAATTACTGCGATCAATTGCACAAATCAGACATACAGCTGTTCATCGTCTACGCACCAACTCAAGAGGACTAGAACAGTTTCTCGCCGACGCAGAAGACCTTGCTAGAATTCTGGGAGACAATATATACACACAAGTTATCTCGCAAATGAGGATAGATGCGCAGTCAACACTCACAGAGCTTGCGCAGAACAAGCAATTTATTCAGCTGCAGCTGGAGAAGGCTCAAGAAGAGATAGCGAAGCAGCGCGCCGAACTCGATCAGAAAGAGCAGGAGAATTTGCGCCGCATGGAAAGGGAGGATAAAAGGTATCGTGCTATGGCGGGACAAAGACTGCAACAGGCTCTTAATCTCGTGGGAAACTTTGCGATAGCACCGGAGAGCGAGAATATGGCGCTGGACGGTATGGGCGGCGACGATGTCTACCCTGTTTCTGATGACGACAGCAACTTGGATCACGCAGAGCAATTCGAAGACTGCAGTGAATCATAATTGTCAAATGGAATACTAAGAGCTCTACAACGTATATCTGAATCCTTCTCGACCCTCGCATAGGTAGTTCCCTCGATCTGCCTGTCTGTTATTATGACGGAGCATAAGCATTGTTAGCGCAGCGACTACAACCGCTGCAACGTTGATGGCCATGACAGCGACGAGTCCAGGGATGTAGTTTGGTGCATCTTGTTGGCCTGGACCGCTGTTAGATGCGATATGTCAAGGGAAGGGTTGCCAACTTACGGAATACCATGCTGGAATAAATCCCACCAACACCACTCATGCTGATGAGGAAGCCAGTGGATACAGCACGTCGGGCATCACCGACAATGTTATTGGCCTGCCACGCAAGTGTCGTCACAACTAGGCCATTAGCGCCAGCGACGCCGAGAAACGTGCCGACATAGCGAGGTGTTGGTGAATTGAGAAAACCAGTCATGCATAGCCCAATGATGCCAATCAGGCCTTGGAAGATGACGAACGGACCTCGCAGTCTCGTCTTATCAGCAAGCCACGAGATACTCATTGCTTCAACGACAGCAAACAGTGCTGGAGGTGTACTCAAAATAAACGAAAGCTCAAGTGAGTATCCAAGACCACCTCGTAGGATGATAGGCAGGAAGAACAAGAAGGCATATACTCCAACGGCACCGGCCATATACATAAGCGAATAGGCCCAAGGCTTCCAATCAGCAGCTGTCTGGCCAATGATCTTCATGGTCACTTTCTCTCGTTCTTCGGGACCACGGTCCTCGGCGAGGCGTTCTTTGACAAAGGCGCGTTCTTCTGGGGTGAGAAAAGTGTTTTTATCGGAGTCGGGAAAGTCGACGATGATGAACCATGAGCCGATGCCGGCGACGACTGTGATGGCACCCTCGACGATGAAGATCCAACGCCATCTATAACAATCAGCTTCTAGACCATCAGTGAATGGACAGGCATACTTACCCTTTGTAGTGATGAGTTTTAGAAATCTGGATCAGGCCGTATGCGAGGATGTTGGCGAATGCTGACAGCGCAGAAGCTGTCAAGAAGAAGCCTGCCATGCGCTTCTGTACCTCATATCTCTTGTACCAGGAAGACACTAGATAAACACAGCCTTTCTGATTGTCAGTTTCATGGCTACTTGGGATGAGGAATTTGCATAGGTACCTGGAAAGAAACCAGCCTCGAAAACGCCAAGAAGAGCTCTCAGTACAGCGAGGCCAGCCCAGTTATTCAAGAAGCCAATGCCAAGCGACACCAAACCCCAGGCAAAAGCCAGAAAGGCAAGCCAATTGGCTGCACCGAGCTTGTGAATGAAGGCATTGCTAGGGATCTCGAAAATGATGTACCCGATGAAGAAGACCATCAAGACAATAGACACGCGATTGTCAACAGCGAGGTCGAGGTCTTCATCCATGCCGGAAATGCGAGCGACCGCGATGTTGGATCGGTCGACAAGGGCGATTGTGTAAAGGCATCCGAGGATAGGTAGGAGTCGAGTATCAATTTTTCGAAGGACGCGCTTCTCGAATTTGGTGTCGTGAGCTGATTGGACATTGTCCTTAGTTTCAATCTGTTCTAGGTCATGTTTTTCCTCGTGAGACATGTCAATCTCTGGATGAACGGTGCTGCTGGCCATTGCTATAGTGAAGAAGTGCTACTGGCGGGAGTGAGCTCATGCAGATCTCGATTGAATCCGGGGAAGTCTGGGGTTACTTTTATACATGTGCATTCCGGGCCAAGATCGCCAATGACCCATGTCTCATTTGATAGCTTTCTGGTTTGAGAAGGGAAAGGTGAAGGATGGAGGATCTGCAACCGCTAACCACAGCCGATGACGGCGATGGCCATCGGCTATGGTAATTCCCGGGGACATGTCCGTCAGAGAACAAGCGCGGTTAAGCTTGAATCGATTTAGCGTGGTGAGTCTGCGGGGTAGACTGCATCCTTTACCCCGGGCCCACTGTTGGATGGCAATCCCCAGATTCTACCAGGCGGGGAAGAGGAGGCATGCATTTTCTGGAGTGTGATGAGTTACTCAATACCATTGGGGGCAATGGATGAGAGTAGTAATCGACAACTGGCCAGGAGGACGCCCAATCATGGCAGGAAGAGAGGCACGGCGTGTGAGCGTTGCAATCGGCGAAGAACAAAGTGCGATGGATCTGCCACTGGGGTACCATGCTCTGCTTGCAGGAAGAGTGGCCATCATGAGCAGTGTGCATTGATCCAGTCCAAACGCCGAAGGTATGATCTTATCCCTGTGCCACGAGATGATACTGATCTTCGTTGTGTAGAGGTCCCGACGGACGATACACGTTGTTGCCTGACATCGAGTCGTGTAACAGTTCAGGCAGTCCCAGCGTCGCCCCGAACAATGAGGATGAATCCATGGGGATGGCCACTGAAGACCCTCCGACAGAAAGAGAACAGAACAGCAGACCGGTGCAACAATTGAGCGATTCTACTATCACAAGGCCATCTTCTGACCAGCATGCGAGTCCTAATGCTCAACCAAGCGTTGTTGGTGAAAGCTGGTATGCATCATATGTCATGAGAGGTTACACGCCTGGTCACAATAGTGTTCACCGCCCAATCGGCGAGTGTAACGAAACGGTTCAGAGTGTAACCCGCGACACGAGAAGAGAGAGCGTCTGCAGTCAGCCATCCTTGCCTCTCGAAAAGGCGGGCCTCGCTGACCTTCCATCACCGGACTTAGTAGACCGTCTCATCAAGGTCTACTTCGACATATTTCACGCTTTTTGCCCGATACTTGGGAAGAAGTACTTCCTTTCATCTCTTGATGACGGAGCCATGTCTGGTACCCTACTCCGAAGTGTCCTTTTCGTTGCATCGTTGCACTGTAATCCAGAGGTATTGCATCTCATGGGGTACAGCACTCGATGGGATGCCAACAATGCTCTGTACAACAAAGCGAGCGCAGCCTTCGACGCAGATCGGGAATCGAGTCGAACACATATGATACTGTCGTCGTACCTGCTTCACTACTGGTTTGGAAGTCCAACGGCTTATCGCGATTGCCACTGGTGGCTTGCAGCTGCGATACGATCCGCGCAGTGTACAGGCTACCACAGGAGTACAAAAAACAGCAAGATGTCGCCTGAGGAAAGGTCACGGTGGAAGCGTATCTGGTGGTGCCTTTATGTGAGTAAATATTCAATGATAGCCAGCATTTGCTCACTAATCAGGTTCGGGATCGTCAAATTGCTATCTCTACTGGCACGCCTATGGTGATCAACGACGAAGATCATGATGTCGAAGAACTTATTGAGGAAGACTTTCCGGAAGAAGCTCCAGAGACTGTGCAGTACATCATATCGCAGGTTAAGTTGAGTAAAGCTAGTAAGATCTTCCATTCCCCCAAGCCTGATTGCTAGCCATGGGAAATACTAACGGAATAGTGGCTCGATTGTACTTCTCCCACTGCTCACCTTCCCGTCTGTCTCTCTGTAATGAAGCTCATGTTCTCCGTGAAGCCATGAGAGATATCCAGTCGACGCTGCAAGCCTGGTATGAGTCGTCTCAGGGCTTGAACTTCTCCAACGGTAACCATCATCTAAGCTTAACACTGAAAGTTTGCTATCAGTGCGTATCAAGCTCCTATTCGCCAAACATGAAGCTGATTCCATTAGTTACTATTTGATCAACCTCAGCCAGAGGCTGCAAAGACAGTGCAACACATCCAAGGAGGTAAAGCCCGTGCTTGACGCGGCAGCACAAATCTTCAGCCTCGTGGAGAACTCGTTACTCTTTTGGACACCGGAGCACTTTCCCATGATATAGTAAGTTTCTCAAAGAGCTCTTGTAACAAGAGGCTTACAATAATTCCAGTGTCTCTGCTCTCTTCTCTGCGATGATGGCTCTTGCAGTTGACGTCAAAACCTCAGCGCCCAAAAGTGATCAGATCTTTGTCAAGATTCGGCCTGGATTACTGGCTCTCAAACAGTTTGAGTCAGTCTATATCCTGGCGCGATGGATCAAGAACTTCTTCATGGATATACTGAACCGTCCACCCCCTACAGACACGGAAGAAGCGCAGAGACCGCCTACGAACTCAAATAGCGACGACGTATATGGTGGTGGAACAGGCACAGAGATGAGGAATAGCAGCGCGGATCAAGTCTACGACATCCAGAAAAACACTGCATCAGCTGGCCAAGCCACACATGACGCGACAGGTTTTGAAGACTCCAATTTTGCATTTGACCAGAGTTCAGGATTTGAGGGAGGCGGGTTTTGGCCGACATACTTGGCAAACGGTGTTTTCTCAGGTGTTCAGTCAAGTGATGACATGGAGTTTCCGCACCCAGACTCATTCCAGTATCAAGCGATGTACTTTCTGGCCGATCTGGGAATAGCAAGCACTGAACCTATGGATTAACAAACGTGTTGTGAGACTTTATTGTAATTTTGGCGTATCTAGTCTTGATCTCTGGCTGGAACGCACAAACTCCATATTCTTGGCATACTGTTAAGACTAGTTGGTGTCTTGAGCAAGTGCGGGGATCGGAGGTTTACTAACCTATGATTTGCCATAACATGGGCTGAAGGGATTTAGCTAGACCCAATAGTCTGTTCTCCTACTCCAAAAATGGAAATTTGATCCCCGGGAATGGTATTGTCCATAGCCGAATGCTCATAGTCCACTTGTGCGATCTGCATTCCATAGCCGATGGCACCATCCCCGGCTCAACTCGGAACCTCGCTGGGGAGTCAGATGAGAGATTGAAGTAGAGTAAATAAGAGAAGCGAAATGGAAAAGATTCTAATAAACAATTGCTATTCACATTGATTGTCTGTCTGTTAGTTATACCCCTCGATCAACTCTCTCTTTCTTATTAAGACTTGCTGTGATCTGCCAAAGCTGTCATGTGGGCTCTGGGCAGATCGTTACGCCGGATAGTACATGTTGGGCGACATCCAACGTCTTCCCGGACTCGATTACCAGCTCAGTACCTTCGGTCAGTTTCGATTACATCAAAAAAAGATACTTCAGCATCAACGCAATGGCAGACAAGTAGCATAGGTAAGTCCTTCATTACATTCACAGACCAAAGACTGACTTCACCCAGGGCTATACGTACTGGGGTTGGCGGCATTAACAGTCGGCATGGCTGGAGCACTGAGTGTCAACAGCCTCCCAACAAAGAGGCAGCTATCATCAACACAGTCACTATTTGACACCCCCGAGATTCAACATGACTTGTCGGCATCAAATATTGAAGGTGCTTGTAAAGAATTCGCCGCTATCTTGGGTCCTGAGAACGTCTCAACAGAACGTACAGACCTCGTTACCCATTCCGGCTCAGACTATCAGTCGTATGCCTGGACTGAAGAGTCTGCCATCCTTTCACAAGTCATCCTCTACCCTGAGACAACAGAACAGGTTTCAGAGCTTATGAAAGTATGCTTCCGACGTCGGTTGCCAGTCACGCCATATTCGGGAGGGACATCGATTGAAGGGCAGTACATACCCCATTTGCAGGGTATATGTATCGATTTTGGTCGAATGAACAACATTGTAGAGCTGAACAAGTATGACCTCGACTGCGTTGTGCAACCCGGTATTGGTTGGATGGACCTAAATGAGGAGTTAGCGGCCCATGGTCTGTTCTTCCCCCCAGATCCTGGTCCCGGCGCCATGATTGGAGGAATGGTCGGCACAGGATGCTCTGGAACAAACGCTGCGGCTTATGGGACTATGAAAGATTGGGTCCTATCACTCACGGTGGTTCTCGCCGATGGCACGATTATCAAGACCAGGCAGAGAGCGAGAAAGTCAAGCGCAGGCTATGACCTGACGAGGACCTTTATCGGCAGCGAGGGAACCCTTGGCCTCGTCACGGAAGCTACACTCAAACTGGCAGTCAAGCCACCCTGTGAGGCCGTGGCCGTGTGCACATTCCCAACGCTACGAGACGCGGCCTCGGCAGTTAGAGAGGTGCTATCCAATGGCATCCAGGTTGCAGCTGTTGAGATCCTTGATGAAGTACAGATGAAGAGCATCAATGATTCTGCTTTAACGAGATTGAAGTGGAAAGAAGAACCAACCCTGTTCTTCAAGTTCACCGGGAGCGATGAGTTCATCGTGGATCATCTTGCCAAACAAGTTGGAAGTATCACGAAGCAAAACCGCAGCACGGCATATAAATTCGCCTCCGATGAGACGGAACGAAACGAGTTATGGTCCGCAAGGAAGAATGCCTTATGGAGCATGCTCGCCATGAGAAAGTCACCAACTGACAAAGTCTGGACTACTGATGTAGCTGTACCTTTAAGCAGGCTTCCTGACATCATAGAGTTCGCTAAGGCTGATATCGAGAAATCGGGCTTGCTCGGCTCAATCGTTGGGCACGTTGGTGACGGGAACTTCCATACGCTACTATTATTTCCCGAGGACAAGCGTTATATCGCCGAAGAGGTCGTCCACCGAATGGTTGATAAAGCCATCGAGATGAAAGGTACAGCGACGGGCGAGCATGGCGTCGGACTTGTGAAGAGGGACTACTTGGAGAAGGAACTCGGTAAAGAAGCTGTGGATACGATGCGATCGGTAAGCTTTCTTGGACTGTCGAGGGTGATATGATACTAACTCGAGGGCATAGATGAAGAATGCATTTGACCCATTGTGCCTACTGAATTGTGACAAGGTGGTACGTATGCAGGCAGCATAAGTCAAACGAATGATTTATAGTCTCATAGGACAGAAAGAAATGTGATAGAAGAACATAAAGTACAAGTAGAGCTAGAGCTTATCCAATACAGGGAGTTAGCGTTATATAACAATCTTGCCGTGTGCTTTTTAAGTTGAACCATTCGTCGACTTTGATGAAGGGGCATTCTCAACCATTTCTACAGCAGCCAAGCATTTTGCTGCAGCGCCCGCGATCAACCCTGAATCTTGCTGGCACAGCATGAACCGCACACCCAATGTATGAATAGCCCAGTCGTGAATATCAGGCGTACCATAGATACCCGCAAGACCCATAACCTTTCCATACTTCCTGCATGCTTTGCTCACCCGCATCAAAGCCTGGCGAAATCTGTCGCTGCGAAAATCGGCAGGGGCACCAAGCTCGATAGCCAAGTCATTGGACCCAATTAGCACAACGTCGACTCCCTCTACGGCGGCGATCTCCTCTACTCTTTGGACGGCCCCCTCGTTCTCTATCATGACGAACACTGATGACGCGTGCTCGTTGGTCTCTCGAATCACATCGGCTTGAGGGTAGGACTTAAGGGATAGTGTGGGTAGTTGGCCGGTGATTGAGCGACAGCCTTGAGGAGGATATTTCGAGATGGCCACGGCTGCCTTTGCTTCATCTGGGGGGAGTGTATGTTAGTAGAACAGATAAACCATCCAGATAACATGTTGCTCACCCGAGTTTTGTACATGAGGAAAGATTATTCCCATGGCACCTGCGTCGAGGACTTTCTGGACGAATCCATTGCCGCATTGATGTGGCACTCGTACAAATGGTGTTATACCGAGAGCAAGTCCGGCGCCACATAGCTTGCCAGCGTCGTAGAGAGAAAGTGTTGAGTGTTCCAAATCGATGAAAAGGCTATCGAAGTTTGCGTTCTTGGCTAGTTGTACTACTTGGGGGTTTGCGACGAGTCGTACACCAAGGGCCTAAACGTTGACGGTATTAGCACTGAGCAGGACGTATTATTACATAGTATCAAGAGTACCCGTTATAGAACGTGGAAGTTACATATTACTATGCTCCAGCGGAGGGTTATGGTAAGATAGCGCCTGGGGATGCATTCATACCTTGCAGAGCTGCCCGTTGGCGACCCTTGTCTTGAGGGAATTCTGACAAGCGAGCATTTTGCTAGACTGAAATATGAATTGCACCGAATCTGAACGTCTGGCCTATAAGTTGACCAATACCGGTGGGCTGGCTGCCCTTGCTTTATCTAGCTGGTAGGTCGGTCTGCTCGGGGCTTGCGGTCCCCAAACGAGTTTCGGGGACCACTCTCCGGCTCGGGGCCCACTCCCCGAACACCAGATGCGGCCCTCGGCAATCGTTGCCACAGTGGGTAATGTGTTCATGCAGGTCTTTTAAAACGCTACTTATCCATAGAGATATCGGATACTGATGTTCGGGTCACACAGCGAGTATCGTGAGAAGTCTTGGTTCAGTCTGTGGTCAAGCTGTCTATCTATACATAGCTTATGTGGGCATCGCACTCTTCATTAGTTTAGGTGAGGGTATCATTACATTCGCGCTAAACTCCTATATTAAAAAAAGGTGAATTGGTCAATTCACCATTACAATAGACGATAGGGTTACTAGAGATAAATATTTTCATTTTGCAAATCATTAGCAAACTCGTTTTAGGCAACAAAACATTTCCCCTACCCTCTCCCGAACTCAACATATCTCGGACTCCTCAGAGGGGGCCCGCTTGGCGTACTCTCTAACGCATAGACGAACCCCTCATAGTTCACTCCATTCTCTGACCTAACTCCCAAATAATCTCCAAATCGCTCCTCACAAGTATTGCTCAGTTCAGGATAATACACAGTTTGCGTCAGGATTCCCTCCGAAGTGACAACGCCCAGGGCACCGCTCGGATTCAAGGTCCCGCCGCCGAACGCAATAGCGAGTCCGACATCACCACATTCCCTACTAGTGTAGAAATTCGGGAACGCGAAGGCGAAGCTGGGGTTCCAGATCTGCCACTGTTTAGGTTTGGGAAGGCTCGGAAAGCTCCCCACGTCTACTTGCACAATTTGGACGTGAGGGTTGGCGAATCCGCCCCCGGAGCCTGCGTTCCAAGCGAACCAGGCTTCGTTGGTGCGGCGTCGTGTGGCACCGATAATGTTGTTGGCCGAATTGCTAAACAGCCAATTTTTCGTTTTGTCCGCTGGACTGGACACGCGGAGACGAACTTGGAGATGTCTGTGGGCCAATGATCGATCGAGACGTCGATCCAGGCGTAGCTTGTTGACGATTCTGACCACTTAAAAACACGGATGGCTTTTCCCAGATCAGAGTGTCCAGCCCAGAAGGCATCGGCACCGGGATTCTGGGCAAGGCGGGAACCTTGAGCGACTGCCCCGTCATTCGCATTTGTTTGCCAATAAGTATAGGAACCGACCACGTTGACGGCCGAAATGGGAACCCGGAAGACCATAAGGCCAGATGTTGGTCCGTAGAAAGTGGCGCTGATATAGAGTTGGGTGTTACCGACACCGAGTTCTCCATAGTCAAGCCAGCCGCCTGATGAAAGTATATCCGTATAAATATATAATCGTATACCTGTAGCAACCACGTCGTCGGGGTGCAACGTTATCAGCCGAAGCTTGTTGACGTTCTTAGTGTCGTTCGTCGCGACGTACTGCATAAGCCAAACGAAACGGTCGATTGACGGGATGTACTGTACAACTTGGTCGCAGCAAAATCCTGCATCGGTAGCGGGATTCGCAGGTCCTGCGTAGACGGTTGGATCTATGGTGTTGAACGTGGCTCGACCCCGTGTGATCACGGGGTTATGTGGGGCGGGGTACGGCTCAGAGGGCCCTGGTGTCTTAGAGATAGGTCAGCCGGCTCTTACAATCCCTACTATCTGGGACATCCGACCTCCTAGGACTAAATTTCACTTTATGCAATGCTTCTCTTTGCATTTGATTGGTACTCTGAGCCTAAGCGTGGTATCCGTGGCTTTCGTATTTTTTTGTAGATGCTCGATAGCGTGGCGTAACACCCATGCCCAGAACCAGTGGCAAGTACAATAAAAATATAAAGATTACATGTGGACTGACTTTATATGATAATGTGAGAATTATTTATGTGTGGATAGTGTATGCTAAACCTGCTGAGGATCCGACGGAGCCTTCTGCTCTACATCACACATAATTGACAGCGCTGGGACAAAAAGCAGAGGCTTGTAAAAGGAGTGCAAAGAGAGATATTTGCTTTTGATATGTGACGATTAGATAAGTGTTGTTACACACTGATTCTCACAAGATCACATCAACAGCGAGGAGTGGCCGTGTGAAACCTACAAAGACGGAATCATAATCACACCACCGTAAGTATACACTAAGCCGTGAATGCTTAATGAAAGTCAGTGGCAGAACGGGATTGGCGGGAAATCTTTACGATACCTCCTGACTCTGTCCTCTTTCTTCTATTTAGCTGCTTGTATTCGATGATGGATCCTTTCACGTTCAGAGTAAACCTTTGCATTACTTTAAGTAGCATGGCACTAGTTTTCGCTCCTGCACCGAAATCCATTTCCCTCATGACTAGGGACGCACTGTGACTGTTAAGGTGCCCAATGTAGTAAACCATAATCCGATTGGTTTATGTTGGTATTTGTGGCTGGGCGGAACTTACTGAGCGTAGGTTGCGAATCACGTCTGATTACATCTAGAAGTATTCTTGAGTAATTAATTTGTATTGAAAGCTAGCAAGCTAAGTAGGCGTAGGATTGTGGAACACGCGACTGTGTATATGCTACCTCTTGTTATACGGGAGCGACGTTGAAAATTCTCTATTCCTTTGAGGTAGCGGTATGGTAATGTCGCTCCTAGAGGTTGGAGTGATCCTTGGGTGTCGCTTCTTCCATGAGTATATATCTAATAAATCCCTAGGCCACTGCTTTGTCCCTGCTTACTGACCTTAATTGGCAGAGGGAAGTCATCAGGTGAGCCAAGAAGCGCCATCATGGTACTCGACTGACTGCCATTCACACGCAGCATTACCAACTTGGGCATCCTCTTCGTCACCGACAGGGTTGCAGGAGCCAGAGAGATATACCACGCTCTGAGGTCGACCGGTGTTGCGGCTGTCACTTCTTGGTCTGCTTCTGGATATCTAAAGAATGTAATTCGCCCGGCTCAAAAAGGAGTTCGGCCGGACAACAGATTGAAGGATGGCGGCTTCGAGAAAGTCTCCATCTCTGAAGCCACTGTCCACTACGGGGCAACCTCAATGGATAACCTCTCAAAACTGCTGCTAGACTCGTTCGAGACGATTTGGAAAGACTGGTCGGAAGAAGACCAAGAGAGGTTCCGAACTCCTCACGTGGTAAAATGGAGGCAACGTCACGACAGTACACTATGAATAACGGAAGGTCTAGGGTTGGCATCCCTAAAGCTGCTATAATTGCTGACTGTAAGTAGGAAAAGATTTAAAGTATTTAATTTATATATTTCAAGTAATTTATATTATAAATAAACTCAAAAGATATAATTCCTAATAGTTTATAAAATAGCAATTTACTTAATCTTTTATAATTCTTAACTTAGAGGTAATAATTAGTAATATACCTAGGCTTACTGAGCCTTTGAGAAAGAACATTTTAGCTGCACAGCTACTTTTACAGCCTTGTTTTTTGTTGTCAGCTTTCCCCTCAGCGCCCTCATCTTTCTTCTCAACTACCTATGCATCTCGTGCTGTCCGAGGCTTCAAATGGACCCACTGAGCGCGATAGCTTCCGTTGCGGGGATCGCCACAGCCGTAGGCGAGGCTGTCAAAATCATTGGTTCTTGTATCACGGCAGCCAAGGACGCACCTAAGATCGCGACCTAACACTCCTCGGAGGCTCTTGCGACCCAGATTACCCTCTCTGCTCTAGGGCAACTCGCCGACAGCTGTTCCACCGAAAATGCAAACTACGCGTCCCTAATCCAGGCGGATCAACTCATCGCAGTGCTCACCGATGGGGTCGAGATATTTTCAGATCTCGCAGTAATGCTGCAGATACTCCCACCGCTTGAACCGGTGAGCCCGGGTGGGCGTTTATGGTCGCCAATGCAATCGGTTAGAAAGAAGGGTTCCTTAGCTGCCTTATTAGCCAGGCTGCAGGCCTTCAAATTATCTATTAACTGCATTCTGAACATTCTCCAGAGATGTGTCGTCCAACTATTTGCACTTGGCTGACGTTTACAAGTAGCTGCTGACTGGAGAGTAAAAAAAGTGATTTCCAAGCCAGAGCAGAAAATAACCAGCAGCAGTTGTTATTGGCCGTGGAAACTATCTTGGAAAGCAACCATGATCTATGTAAGAGAATGTTATGCATAGGGTGACTAACTTGGTTGTAGTAGGTGAAGGGTTAATTGCGTGATATAAGAAGAGATAGTTTTATTAGTGAGATAATTAATGGAATTGAAGTTGTATCAAGTGCACTCACAGTGCAAGTCACGATTAGTCAGAAAGAATGGATTTAGCGGAGATAACAAAGTTTCCTCTTCTTACCTCCAACCTCTTCTACTTTTTATCGACTGCCGGTGCGAAAATACCAAGTTATAGTATTGTCACTAAAGTTTATACGATGGGAGCAAGTCGTATGGCTGTAGTCCCGTAGTGAATAGGCGTAAGGAGTCGACATAGCAGCTTCTCCAGTTGCGTGATTACCAATCATCTAACAACAGGACGTCAACTCCATTTCTGACAAATGGATATTTGCTTTGCTGTTTCAGAAGGGTAAATAGATAACCGGAGACATAGATAAGTGTGTATCAAGACCGAAGCAATGCCTTCTACGATTTAAGCATTCACTCCTTTGAATGCCGAACTTGATCTACGGTAAACTGTTGGAATGCTTCTTACCTATAAGGATACAGTGGGATAAAAGGATCCAGTATACAATAAAGGTTTAACAGAGTACATTTTATATTTATTACCTAAACTATGCCTCCGGGTTGCGAAAGATTTCCTCGCAGTTGGCATCAAACCTCAAGTTAAACAGCCTAGCTCCCTGCATGAACTTGGCCATCTTCTCAAACTCGTGGTTCGGGCTGAACAACATCTCTACCAACTCGGTAGCTTCCTTCTCACCAAACTTCGGTATCGACTTGTCCACAAGCCTCCGGCATTTTCGAGCTTTCAACACATGCCCTTCGCACAGTTTCAGTAAAGATTGAAACTTTCCAGCCAGGCGCTCTCCTGATTCTACGAAACATTCAACCAGCTCTCTCTTCTCAATGTTCCGTATTTTGATGACAGTCTCATTGGCTCTTTTAGTCTTGCCCGCTAATTGAATCAGTAGCAGCCACAGATCGCCAGCTATTTCGGGTACTGGAGTTCCCGGTCCGTAGATATGAACCGTCCAGTCGTAAATCCACTTTCCAATGCTATTTGCATCGAAAACACTTCCAAACAAGAGTACGGGTTCTTCTTCTGGATCCCAATGCTTGAGGGAGGAGCTGGCAGAAATCCCATGCTTTTTCATGTATATTACTTTGTCGATTTTGATCTGTCCGGCATTGTTCTTATCAGAGGGATCTTTCGTCGTCGATTGTGATATTGATTGGTTTTTGGTAAGCGATAAGGTCTTTGTAGTCGTCGTCCCATAAGCCCCAAGCTCGGATTGTGCCAATGTCTCGAATTTGATGTACGTCGTTGAACCTGAATGACTGGGTTGAGCTGTGTCAGTCTTTGAGTGGCTCCCTTGCTCAATACGTTCTGTATACTCTCCCCTAACTGAGCTTTGACCCAGAAACCTTTTAGCCAACTGGTCGAAAGATTCAACCTGAATGGCTTGGAATGGAACTTGAGGTTTCCCGGTACGCCTTCTTTTTGAGATAATATGCACTCTCACGAGTCCTTGAACATCTCCGTCATCAGAATCAGAGTCTGAGCCCGAGGAACCGCGTTTTCTCTTTGGTCCCATTTGAGCTTTGCGTCGTTTTGGTTGGTGACATTTTTCGCATGTCTCGATATCCTCACAGTCGGCATTTTCAGGACCTCTTCGTCGTTTGAGGCGTACTGAAAAAGATGTCTCGCCATGTAAAGCCGTTGGAGCAGATGGTAGTGATTCGTCGTTGTCAACCTCTACAACTCTTGTAAAGAACCTTTTACACTTTTGACTAATAAAATCGGTTAGCAGACGCCGAGACAGAAACTGGTCATACATACCACTCTACTTCGACCCCGGTCTCACCATCTGAAGGTGTATGGCAGAAGGGACAACTGGATCCTGCCTTTTCACCAGTAATCTCTGCCTCTGCTTCTTTGCACATAAGGCTCATATTGACTCTTTGATACGGCAAGAATGCGCTTTCCCACGGCATTGACCAATCAACCTCACGGTGCGTAATGTCTTCTTGGAGCGAGTAGAGCTTGCGCTGTACTCGGCGAGCACCTTTCTTTCCTTTGAATCGTTGGTTGAGTATGAACTCAAAAGCCTCCCATGACGTGATGGTTTTGAGGTGTATGGGAAACGTCCTCCCAGTAATGTCTTCCAACACGAAGTGTTCATCGCTGGGTCCCCTATCTAAACGCATAATCACGGTCCGTATACTGCTCAAGTCTCCTGTGATTGCAGTCATCATGGCGATGATGTGGGCAGTTGATCTTTTGAGATTTGCGCCAAGCTGAGAAACAAGGTCCAACTTGGTAATGATTCGTCGTCCTAACAGCCCCAAATAGCCCTTTATCGACGCTGCTGATTGGTGTACCATGGCGGCTGTACGAATTTCGCCGTCGGATCGTTCTCTGATTAGAGTATCGTGGTTTCTCTGCAAAACCCGCCTGTTAAAGTCAAAAAGAACTCAGCAAGCGATGGGATCCAACATGTACGGTACTACTCACATCGTAGTCACTTCGAGTAACATTTTGAGCGTCATGGTGCATCCAACCACTTCATCACAGAACTTCTCGACTTCCTTTTCATTGAGCCTCCACTGAACCTTTCGCCTGATATCTTTCAAAGCATTGCCACCACCCGAGACACTGTTACCTAATCTCAGCTCATATTTGCGAATGTGACCGAGAAACGCTTCCAAGCAGCTTCGGATCTGGCCAACAGCACTGAGAGCTATTTTTGAAAGACCTTCGAGGGATTGCGTCAGCTGGGGGTCTTCGTAGACTTGCTGGACAGCTTCGAGCGTCTGATGGAGGGTGTTGAGCCTTTGAACTAGATCGCGATATTGTTTGGCTGAGCCCCGACAATCGTCAAGGGCGGCGACAATGTCTTTGATTAGAAGGGCGATTGTAATAAAGTCACCGACAGAGCCGAAACTTAGCCCAAAGTCCATCGCTGGCTTCAATCGGTGGCTAACCGAGCTATGGGTTCTTCGGTTTCCTATCGATCAGGTCGAGGGAATTGAGGCTGGGGACTGCGACGAAGAATTGAAGGTGAGAAAATGGAATAGAAGCGGGGTTCAATGAGGCCGCCCTGTAAGGCAGAATGGTAGGCTGTGCTATTGCCAAGAACGGAAATGTGAGTAGTAATTGGCCGAGCTCAGCCTCTTTTTCAGGAGTTGGGATTTTAGTAAGAACCTAGGCTTTATATAAGTATTAATAGATATAATTTATATACTAAAGGTAATCTAAGAGGATTATTAAAGTAATTAGTTTCAACTTATATCTCTAACTAAGTTTCTTTTAATGCCATAGATTTATGCCATAACAGACTGGAAGCTGGTCGAGAAGGTCTTGTCCCCAAGTTCCTACGTTTAACAAATGCCATCAAAGGATAGTTTTCAAGTAAAGAGATGGATCTTGATTGTCGTATATCAAGAACTAAAGGTGGCTTCTATCGCTTGAACTTGTCAAGAACATTCTTCCACAGTCCGCCCTCCCAATGCACTTCGTCCGGTCTCTCCGTTTCTTCCCACTCCCGTCTACCTGTGTTGAGGTCCACATCTGAAGCGGACCAAAAAGTAGTCTTCTTTGAGATCTTCCACCAAACAAAATTGAAAATGAAAATCACGGTACCGAGGTACTTGAGAACAAAAACCTCGGGCTTGAAATGGGGGATAAAAGCATCGTAACCTATAGTATCCCAGTTAGCGATAGATCTTATTTCCCGATAGAACAGATGGTTCTTACCATTGAAGACAATCACCAGAAGAGAGATGAATAGTGAAAAGTATGAGCCGTATGGCTGTAGAAACCCAACATAGGGCATATCAGCTGAGACGATTCCTTGCGACTTCAATGCTTGTCGAAAACGGATGTGAGAAATTAGAATAGCAACCCAATTAAGAACAGCAAAAACCGTCACAAGGCTGACAAAGTAGCCAAAAACTGTCGAAGAAGACTTGCTGGCGTTCATGTACCCCAAGCAGATGAACAACGACGTGATACCGACAGCGAATATCGGGTTGCCGTTTTCGCGCGCTTTGGCAAAGATGCGAGGCGCTTGTCCATCTTTGGCGAGACCGTAGAGAGACCGAGAGGCGCAATAGATGTCTGCTAACATTAATCCAAGTACATGGAACACGCTGAGAGACGAGTTGGCATACCTGAGCTTGCGGCACTTAGAGTGAACACTAAAAGGCATCCGTTGATAATGTCGGCGAAGATGGGGACACCACCTAGGGTCACGGCAACGACGAAGGGTGAAGCGGCTAGAATGGGCATGTTAACCAGCTGATCGACTAGAATCATCTGAGAAACTTACCTCCACTCGTCTTTTGCTTAGTGGCGCCAATAAGTTGCTCATTATCATAGGGAACGGCCATGCCAAGTACCAAGACGCCAAGGATATAGAAACAGGCGATTCTCCAGAACGTCTGCTTGACAGCTCGAGGGACGTTCTTCCGCGGGTTTGGGGTCTCGCCGAAAGTCATGCCTACGACTTCAGTGCCCTATTCATCTTATCAGTAAAGCGTCCTGGGAAATCACAAATCTACATACCGTGAAACCAAAGCACGCTTGGCAACAACAGGCCCAGAAACCGAGGAATCGTCCCTTGGGCCCCTCAAGCAGGTACTCGGCAAATGCTCCAGGGTCTTGCCAGTACCGAAAGCCGGATCGATGGTGGTTCGGACCGCCACCCATGGCAACCACGAAAGTGGTGATTATCAGAGTCGTCATGATGAGGACCTTGGCAAAGCCAAGCCAGAACTCGGTCTCGCCGAAGCTGTTGACATGAAGAATCTAGAGCCTTGTTAGATACAATGAGAACACTGGCTGAGGCTTTCAGGCTGCTTACGTTGACAGTTACAATAGCGACGCCAAAAATGGTGATCCAGATGGCCACGTTCAGATCTGGTCTCCAGAATTGGATGACCAGCCCAGCAGCCGTAAGGTTTGTCGGCGTGGCTATGATGTACTTGAAGAAGTAGTTCCAGCCAGTTGCGAAACTATACCATGTCAGTTCGGAAGTTTCCGCAGGAGAAATCATCGTACCCGAGAGCTGGATCAACCATGCGCGTCGCGTAACCTCCGAATCCCTTATTCATGGGAAGAAAAGTCGCCATCTCTCCAATAGCAGTCATGACGAAGAAGACCGTGATCCCTATGAGGATATACGCAATCAAGAGACTGCCTGGCCCGCCTCTGGACAAAGCACTGCCTGTACCGATCACAAGTCCTGTGCCGATTGCACAAGCAATCGAGAACATGAAGACCTGATGTGGCTTGAAGTCCCTTCGTAGTTCGTTAGGCTGAGCCATTTCGCCCTGCCTTTGCGATTCGACCAGGCCAAGGTCGTTGGTCTTTTCTTTCTCAAACGATTCAGTCATTGTAAAACAGGCCTTGCAGTGTCTTTTGGTTGTTGAGTCGCTGTTGAGTAAAAGCTGTTAATGCGTCCGACATGTCGGCCTTTATCAAAAAGATTCGATTCTAGACCAAACCTTTTTAATCTTAGTAGCAGCCACCGAACCTTATCATGGCCTCGGTCCTGCTCACCGAGGTGGGTGCTTGTCATGTCTTCCACCCAGTCTTACCCCATGATACCCCACAAGCTATCAAAGAATGGCTCCAAGTCTAGGATCGAGTCAGGCGACTAAATGAGGCTCGATATCATTTGGAACGCGTGGCAAAAATGGAAAGGAGTTTTTTACCCCACAATGATAAGCCTGGGGAGGTAAGACCGTTGCCCAGTGCCGAGACCTCGGAGAGTGCTCGCCGATGCGATGGGCCGGTTAATTTGTAGTCATCTGCAGCATGGCGGGATATACGCGCTTTCTAGCCCACAGAAGCTTTTCGGAGTATCGGACCAATATCTGAATACCCAGGCACCTACCGGAGTCTCTTGTTGTCACACGAACATTATTCAACAACCCCGGCTATCGGCAGGCCACAAATATGGCGAACAAGCCAGCCCGATCTATGTCATTCTCGGAGCTGGAGTAGTCGGATTGACTACTATACTGGAGATAAAGAGACAACATCCTTCTAGCAATGTAGTATTCTCATCAGAAATATCCCAGGAGACTCCGCCTCTACATGCGCATCAGCCTGGGCTGGCGGGAACTAGATTTATAATGCAACTGGCAATGGGCCTTAGGCGTAGTATGATAGACGGGATACAGGTCAGTTGTTACAGCCGAAAGCTTGTACCAATATCCAGATGCAAATGGGAAATTATAGCCTTGCAGAATAGTCTTGTAACAGAAGAATATAGTCATAGTAGTACACTAATGCTGTCCTTCGGTTGTTCCTGTCCCGGCCTGAAGCATCTAAAGAGCTGCCCTTGTCTGTATGCCCTGCCCGATCTCCTCATGTATGACCTCATCTAATGAATCCGCCACTCTCTTGATATTACTCTGGTTGAGCCCTGAAATGTTGATGCGACCGCTTGGTGGAAGGTAGATATGATGCTGGTCGATGAGTTTCTGGCACTGTTGAGGACTAAGGTCCAGGTATCTATCGGGAATTAGCACAGGTCTTCAACGTTGAGCATAGATTCCACTTACGAGAAGAGCCCATTCTCTCTCAAAATATGGTTCCAATCTCCCGGTGTCTTGTAAAAGTCAGTTCTTAGACCTGCATCGATCATGTTGTTGACCAACCTTCAAGACTTGAGTCAATCTGTGATGCAATTGTTTGCGGAGATGCTTCAGCCGATGCTGCATCACGCACAGCTCTTCAACCCTGCGAAGTGTCTTCGTTAGCATCCATTTGCTCTACTTGGTCTTGCCACAAGACAAGGGCTTACCACTCAGTAGTGAGCTGACCAGATTCCAATACCAGAGTGGCCAAGCGGCTACCATATGCAGGAGAAGACGAAAACTCCCAGCGTATTAAGCATCGGAGTCTATCTTGAACCACCGCTGCTGTCTCGGGGCTTGAGCATACAGCATGTAGGGCACCGCATCGTTCGCCATACAAAGCAAAGTTCTTAGAGAACGACTGGCATACAAACATGTCAAGGCCCAAAGTAGCGAAATGTCTGATTGCATAAGCATCCTCCTCAATGCCATTGCCCAATCCTTGATACGCAATGTCAAAAAAGACAAAGTGACAGTATTCTTTCAGCACCGCACCAAGTTCTTGCCACTGTTCTCTCGTGGGGTCGGCACCTGTAGGGTTATGACAACAGGCTTGCAGGATAAAGACGCTTCGAGGGGGTGCAATTAGCGCTGCTGAGATGATGGAGGAGAAGTCGATGGTTCGTGTCTGGAAGTCGAAGTATGGGTATTCGATCACTTCGAGGCCGACGAGTTCGAACATTGGCTTATAGTTACCCCAGGTAGGGGTGCCGATGTAGACTTGTGGACGGGGAGAGATGGATTGGCTCAGGGCTAGGGCAGCGAGGTGGTTGGCTCCCGTACCAGAGATGGTCTGAACTGACGCGATCTGGGAACTGTTAGCGAGCTGTTGTCAGTACTGCAAGGGGTGAGGACTTACGCTGCCAGACTGCAGGAGCTTGCAGTCTTGTCCGAACAAAAGACGGGCAGCATGGTTCAAGAACCGCTGGTTTCCTATTGTGATCTCATACTATCATAGTATTAGATGTGACGAGAAAAATATGTCCAGAAAGCAAACTCACGTCATGACCAGGATCATTCTCAGCCAAGATTGTCTTTGCCTAAAGTTACAAACGCGAGTCAGTGCTCATCCACCTCACTCCATTGCATCGTGTATACCTTTGCGACAGAGCCGAGCTGACTGTAGAGGCCACTTTCGTTTCTGTAGATACCAACGCCAAGATCAACCTTATCGGGGGACGTATCCTGGTCGGCCGCACGCTTCAGAAAGTACATGGGGTCATCGGGACCCTTTCGAAACGAGGAGAACATGTTGAGGGATGTGTAGAGTGCTAGTATCGGGTAAAGCTATTGTGAAAAGAACGGCCAAGGGTATACGCCACGCATGCTTATAAGTCGATAAGAAACGATAGGATTGGATTTTTCTGGGCGAATATAGAGAGACACGGAGAGGTAACACCGAGATTTGGCATTGTAGCCGCAATGGCCGAGGTGGTTGCTCGGTGGGCTGGACCGGGCGCATCCCTGGAACTTTGCTCGGTTGGCCTCACCGAGTCAAGAAAATTCGTATCAGCAGCCACAATCTACTAAGGGCCGATGGAGAACCTTCGGATCGAGTTGGTCTACACCCATAGCACCATAAGTGTCAGTAAATTGCTTTTCGGGGAAACAATTCATTCTCGGCACGTTTCTGCAAGGCTCATTCGTAGCCCGATTTGTCGCATCTACACCAGGACTTTCGATCAAATGAGAAGAGTCGAATTCTCTAGGAACAACGCATTCAAGTAGTATTAAATTAAGGCAGTTAGACTCAAGTACTCCATATAATTACAAGATGTTGATAACCAAGATTAATTATAGCCTCATTGATTACGGTCTCTACTTTCTATCCCCTTGCAGCCTTAAGTTCTGCAGCATACCAATTCTGAATCGCCCTAACATCATAACTTAAAGCAACTGTATCAAACACATCCAAATGCTCCTTACATAAAGCTCCAGAGTTCGACAACCGAGCCACCCACTTTCCGTGCTTTCTAGCAGCTTCCACGATCTTGTCAATGGCATCTAGAAACTCGGGCTCATCACCCTTGGCCGGGACATAGCCGAGGAGAGAGAAAGCCAGATCATTGGGCCCGATAAAGACCATATCTTGACTGGAGTTAGCTCTGAACACATGGTGGGGAATTTGTTGGTGGCTTACCAACGCCTGGCACAGCACAGATAGCGTCGACGTTATCTACTCCTTGCCGCGATTCAATCTGAACGCACACAATAGTCGTCTCATTGGCCGTCTTGACATATGTCGCAATATCGACGTTGTGAGCAAACCCCGCAAATGGTGATCCTTGTCCCCGGAGACCTTGCGGTGGAAATTTGGAGTACTTTACTACCTCACTTGCTTCTTCGGCAGTGTTAACTTGAGGTAGAATGATACCACTAGAGATATCAGTAGGAAGAATTAGTGGTTCAGTATGCGAGCAACTTACTGTGCACCACTGTCAAGAGCTCTCTTGATAAGGTCAGGGTGGGTCATTCTTAGACGGACAAGAGGCGAGACACCGGCGGCGGCAATGGCAGCGGTGGCGTCATGCATGGAGTCATCGCTAATATGACCGTGTTCGCAATCAATGATGACAGCCTGGAGAAAGCGTCAGGGAATATCATCCAAGCATAAATCAGCTAAACGTATGGGTAGGAAGCTTACATCGACTCCAGTGGAAGCAACAATCTGAGCTGTCCGGAGAGACGGTAGGCCCAAAAAGGTCATGATGGGTTTTCCATTGGTGTGTAGTGCATTCAACATGCGTAGTTGCGGGTTGCGCACTGGGGCAGTGATTGTTGATGCTCGTACCATGGCGAGAAGTGTTAATTGGGCAGAAGGGGGATTATTTCTCGAACACAAAATTGTTAACTGAACGGAATTATACTACAATTCGATTACGTTCGGTATTGGTACTTATCAGGGAATATTAACGCTGTACAACTGGTTTTCCTAGAGAAGTGACAATGCAGCTATTTCGGGGCGTGGGGCCGAGTTCCCTTTCGCGTCTGCCCCGAAAGCTGATGCCGAGGGACCGAGCTAACGCTAGGTCAGGGTCGCTATGGCAAAAGACTCCTCGTGACGAACTGTGAAATGTAATGGGCTCGTGGTGAAGCATGCAGGAGTTGATCTTTGCAAATATTGCTCCTAGGTCTGTGGCCTTGCCATGTTTTTTTTGAGAGGTGCAGAAACCTCTGTGACTTTGAATTTAGATTTAAACCTTGATTCATTGAATGGTTTCGGATGTCACAGATAAAACAATATTACTTTATGAGTATAATTAGCTAGACTCTCCATATGCAAGAACACCGTAATCAATACAGAAGGACTCAATCAGAGTAGATGGTTTGTCACTGCTACAGGCGATTTATTCAAGGTATCAGGGCAATTTTCGGCTACATGAGGTTTCATTCTGCTATCTGAGCTATACGACTTCTCCCTTCATGACCCGGCCTTGGCCCAAACCCTATTCCCCAGTGTCACTCCAGATCACATTCCACAAGGATACTAACCAATCTCTCAGTGTGAGAACAGTCTGGGTTCAGTACCGTCGGCCTCAGCCTCAGCCAGAATCTTCTTATTGGCTCTAGTCAAGTCCCACTTCAAAAACAGACAGGTAAGGCCGCTCAGCGTCGCAAAGACAATTAACAAAATCATCGCCATAAGATATCGAGGTTCATCCTGGTCGCGAAAAAAGTACGGGCTCATGATATTTCCAAGCTGCGCGATAACGTTGATCATGCTCGTAGCGACCGCCTTCTTTTCTGGTGTCTGGTTGAGAACGCCCGCAGCCCATGAGTACACGAGACCATTGGCAGCGAAGCAGCCAGTAACATATAAGAATGATGCCACATATCGCGCCGGTCCGTTGAGTGTTGAGACGGAGATGACGAAGCCAACTACCGAAATACCCATAGGGATGGCAATGTGGTAGGACCGTTCGTTTCTCTTGTCGCTTGACCAGGAGATGAACAGGGACGCAATGGCACCAATGAGGAATGGCGGTGCTGTGCACAGAAGGGTAATGGTACGGGAACCAAGACCGAAGCCACTGACGATAGAAGGGTAGAAGTAATTGAAGCCGTAGGCGGCATGGTTGCAGATAAGCATAAAGATCTTGGCTTAGAGTCAGTATTGACGAAGGTATAGGGAACTGTTCAAGGCAACTTACGAAAACCCATGTCCGGTAGTCAGTCACAGCTCGCTTGAATCCCCACCAGACAGAACGATTGCTCTCTTGCGGAATGCGGTCCATGGCAATCCGCTGATTAGCAACTCGAAGCTCTTCCTCAGTGAAGAGCCATTTCTGACTTCCAGTATGAGACTCGGGAAAGTCGGGGAGGAGAACGACGGCGCATAGGGCAAGCAGGAAGTTGACAGATCCGATGATGATGTAAAGCCACTGTGACAAATCTTGTTAGCATCATTACCCCACTGATACGGAGTTCAACATACCCTCCAGCCTGCGAGACCTCGAACCTGATCAAGGTTCGAAAAGACACCAGCCGCAATGAGACCAGAGAAGGCTGTTGCAACGACAAGACCAGAGTATAGAATTGCCATACGCAGACCGAGCTCACCGCGCGTATACCAGCAAGACAGAAGAAAGAAGACTCCAGGAAAGAATGGAGCTTCTGCGATACCGAGGAGACATCGAACGGTGATGAGATGGCCGAAGTTATCGGCGGCGGCGGTGCTGGCGGAAACAGCAGACCAGACGCAGGCCCAGATGGGGAGGTAGATCGAAGGACGAACGCGAGTAAGGATCATGTTGCTAGGGATCTGCATGACCATGTATCTGTTGTTCCGGAGTCAGTTCTGAGTTGAGCAGTAGGTTTGGTAGATGTACGAACCCAACGTTCAGGATCGAGACAGCTGTGCTGAACTGGGCTCCAGTAAGGTTGAGATCCTCCTCAATACCGTTCAACTTGGCCTGACTATTCTTCAGATTAGCTCAAGTCAGATCCACTGCAACGAAAACACCTACGCGATGGCAGTTCGATCGAGGTAATTAAAAAGATACAACAACCAGATAATAGGCATCAACGTAAAGTCCAGCTTACGAACAATACGTCGAGACGTCTGCTTGAACTGCTCATCCTCAATGGGATGATCATCGGTCTGTGCCTTGGCCAGCTTGATACTGGGTTCCTTTTGCCCAAGACCCTCGTCATGGAAGGAATCGGGCTTGGAGTTAACAGTGTCTGCCATTGTAACAGCAAGAAGTATAGTGTATGAGTAATAGAGTCTGTTGAGGATAAGAAGCTCAAGCCCAATGTGAGAGAAATCTAGATCTCTAAGGGCTCCTTCATATACCTTTTCCCGCAACTGTCCACCCTTGGAAGAAGATCCTTGGGGTTTTTCTCTTTTCGGCTCAGGATCTGGGGTTTGGATCCGGGGTAACAGAGCGAGCCA
Organism: Fusarium oxysporum f. sp. lycopersici 4287; assembly: GCF_000149955.1. Lineage (NCBI taxonomy): Eukaryota > Fungi > Ascomycota > Sordariomycetes > Hypocreales > Nectriaceae > Fusarium > Fusarium oxysporum. Next base: position 4,547,409 of record NC_030990.1, read on the forward strand.
ATCGCATGGCGGCCGAGGATATTACACTCCACGCCATTTTAGCTTCGCTCTTCGTCCGACCAGCATCAGACGCGGTAGCGACTTGACTGGTTTCCCCGCACTCTTCCCCGGATAACAGCAACTGTGCGGGGGACGACGGGGTCTAGACTCTCGGTGCTCATCAGCATGAGGAGATCATAGATTGCGACTTGTTCGTAGTTTTTGATTGTCAAAGAAGCTGTTATGTAATCAATTTGTCGCGGTATTGTGAGATCAGACCTCTCACAACTGTCTAGAGTACATTTGGATCGAGTACACGCAATTGAGGCCGAGAAAATGTCACAGCCACCCAGCAAAAGAGCGCGACATGCCTCTGAAGTCGACAACAAGCCTGCAAGCGCAGCAGCCTGTGAAAGATGTCGATCACGCAAGGTCAAGGTATACAGGCCAACTATTTACACAATCTGCTGTGACTAATCTCTCAATGTCAGTGCGGCGCCGAGTTTCCCATATGCAAAGGCTGTCTCAAAGCCAGTACTCCGTGCATAATTGCCGATCCATCGGCCCTAAGACCTTACACTCGAGAGTGAGTTCTCGTGGCTGTCTGGATGTAAAGAGATGCTCACTAGAAATTTTACTTTAGGGAAGTATTTGCACTAGAACAAAGGTTGAAAGACCTTCAAGAGAGGGCAGCAGCGATTGATACTTCAGTTGCAGTTCGAGATGACCCTCTACTCTCTCGTCAAGCAACTGTTGGTCGAATCGCACATCCACCGGACGTTGGTCGGTACGTTGGTCAAGATACGGGCGTCAGGTTTGCCTTGACTATTATTCAGGACATTGGCTGAGACGCTGACAGGCTTTTGCACAGTTTTTTACTCTCAAGGCTTCATTCAGCGTCGGATCGGTTACAGCAGGGTTCATCAGGGCCGTTAGACGATATTCCAACGCCGCTCATTCGTATTGAGTACCATTCACCACATCCGTTCCCAGCTTATGATATTGCGATACAAGCTATTGATCATTAGTAAGTCCAGGATTTGATCATTTGGCCAACGAGTCACCACAGAAACTTCAAAATAAGACATCATTAGAGTCTAACGGATTTGCAGCTTCAAAGAGTTTCACGTCGCACACCCTCTTCTTAAGCGAGAGGTGCTGCAAAGCTGCCTTGAGCAGGCTCCGGACTGGACCACCCAAGAAAGGATCAACTTGACAGCTGAGCAGAGGCACGATATCTTCCAGCTCTACATGGCCATTGCTATTGGCAGCATACAACTCTTTCGAGATAAAACATTTGACCAGCATCCTTTCGGTTTCTTCAGTGCCGCTTTAGAGATGAACCCTCCTGCAGAGACTCGTTACAATACACTTGGGAATATCGAGAATCTGATATTGATTACTCGCTTTGGTGTTTATTACAATATTGGTATGTATGAGGTCCACTTCACCAAGCCTACCGCTCTATCTAGTGCTAATACAATCGACAGGATGCTCACTATGGGAGCTAAGTCGTCTCTGTATGAGGAGTTGCATCGAGCTGGATCTACATAGACGACGCCCCAAATTATGCGGCACTGATACCTCGCTCCTTCAACAGTGTCAAAAAGTCTTTTGGGAGGCTTATCTCCTTGACAGGTTCTCATCAAGAACTTTAGGTCGTCCATTCGCAATAGCGGACAGGCTCATTTCCACTGATATCCCGAACTCGATTCCGTCGCCCCACGAAGAAGACATCTCGGTTTTCCAATGGTTAATAGGAATCGGACGCCTTTCCTCTCAAATCCATTCCACGATGGAGGAGAGAAGACCGAATTCCGCATCATTCAGTGTTGGACCATCTGCAATCTCAACTCCCGACCTTGGTGAAGTGTTATGTCAGTTACGCGGTTTTCACCACGATCTAGGCAGTTGGCATGAGTCAGCGCCATTCTTTGATAACCCGAGCTGCTTATTCGAGACAAGAGAATTCTTCGAGCTGACATACCAGGAAGAACGACTTCGTCTGATCCGCGCAACTATTGAGGTTTTGGGCTCGAAAACCATGCTACCGCCTGATGTACTTCTCGAACCCTGTCTGCAAGCCGCCCGCGCAATCATCTGTTCCTTCGCTACTTTGCGGGGGTTAAATATGATTACTTTCTCTAGAGCTTATATGCACCTTATATTCACCGCGGCGTTGGTTATCGTTGTAGTGCTTGAGACGCGTATTCATCGACAGGATGGGCCTAGTCACAAGATAAGATCGTCTGGAATAGATGCCGAAGAGTGGCTGCGAGATCTTGTTGATGACCGATGGAATGCTGAAGCGAGAGATATATGGAATGATCTATCTGTAGCTGGTTCATTGCTATCGTGGTTCGCAGACTCTATGCCAGATATGGCTGTGTATAACCAGTTCTTCCAAAGCTTGCGCCACCACCTGGAGACGGCAGGATCCTCTGGAGAACATCCTACGCAGCTGGTGCTGGAAAGTGCTCCGCCGGGTTATGAAACGCATTCATCTCGCAATACTCCGCCCTCCGATACTTCAAACGCTGAGAACAATGCTGCCTTGAATAGAGGGGATCAGCTGGATATGGGTGGCATGAACATCCTTGATCTCACAAGCATTCAGATAGGTAATCCGCAACTTAGTGCGCTGGGTGAGGGCGGAATGCCAGAAGGGTGGCCACTTGCCTATGTGTTAGGGGTAGAGGGCATCTCAGCGGGCTTATCGGAGTTTGTGTGGGATACCGTGGTTCCATGGGAAGAGTCACCGGCAAGGTCATCAGAATTTTAGCTCAGTTTCACAGGACTATATGTTCCATTGTAATTGTTTCATTCTGCCTACATAAATATGTATCGAACAGTGCTCCCTTTGCCCTAGCAACCTTGGGACTACATCGATTTGACTATTCATTTCTTGTTCTCACGCAAGAACTGAAGTATACCATCCGTAGCCCCATTGATCGTAGCAATTTGAGTCTCGTCCGTCGCAGCAGCAATATGCGGCGTCCCAACGAAACGCGGACACTTCCAAAGCCGCTCATACTTTGCCAATGTCGGCGGCTCCGCACAATGGCAGTCAAAACCAGCACCCCAAATCTCACCTTGCTCCAACGCATCTGCCAGATCTTCCTCATTGGCGATCCCACCACGTGCTGTGTTGATCAATATGGCTGTTTTCTTCATCTGCTTCAACTGCGGCGCTGCAATCATGTTCTTCGTACTGGGGGTGAGAGGGACATGTAGTGTCACCACGTCTGCGACCTCGAGAAGCTCAGGGAGGGTCTTGACGCGTTTGTAGGGTATTGTGTTCCAGGAGCTTTCGTTGTCGTGGAAATATGGATCGAAAGCAATGATCTCTGCTTGCAATCCGCCAACGAACATATGTGCAATAGCTTGACCGATATGGCCCATGCCTACAACTCCAATAATCTTTTTAGACAGCAGCATTCCGGCTACAGTCTCTTTTCGAATCGCTTCGCCCTGAATTCTCTGTCGGATTACCATCTGGGGCACCTCGCGAGCGACAGTCAACGCCAGACAAAGCGCCATCTCTGCAACAGCCGAGGCATTAACGCCAGGAGTGTTGCAAACTTTAACATTGTGTCTTTTGCAAGCCTCGACGTCAATCTTATCCAAGCCGACGCCCTGTTTGCCAATGACCCGTAGCTTGGGAGCGGAGGCAAGGTCATCGTCTGTGATGTAGTAATCCTTGATAAGGATTGCTGTGGCGTGAGAGTGCCAATTCTCTGTGCGAGGATCGCCATAGAGGATGCAGTCAAAAGACTTTTGGGCGTATTTTACGGCCTCTGGATGAAAGTCACTGAGGATGTAAAGTTCAGGTTTGGTGGCGGAATCAGCCATTGGTGCGGTGGTTGGTATCGAACCCATTGTAAAAGATGGCGTGGATAGAGGTTTCTGCTGATGACATGAGTGCCTTCATGATAATGTTCCAACTATATAATGGAACAAACACCTCGCAGACCGTCGTTGGAAGACTTTGTTATCGAGCCAAGTCCTCGGCATTAGAGCCATCGGGCGTCTTGCGAGGTTTGAGTTCCGAAGGTAGCAATATCGCAACCCCGCACTATCTTACACCTCACAGTCACCACTTCACATGAATCGCATTCGGCTATACTAGTGCCATGGTTTTTCTTTTCAACATCACACCTATTCCATTACGCTTGACCATTGAGAGTTTGCCGAATAGTCTCATATAAGCTTGGTCGTTACATACAAAGAGTTGTTGCTCAATTCGGTTGAGCCTGAGAGATTATACACAAGATGGCAGCTGTGAGCTGCCTTAAATACATTGGTCCAATATCCTGAGCGCTGGCCTTGACTGCTCCAAGCTGATAACCAACAGCCTCAGTTGGTGATAAGAATGCAACCGGGCTTGACATTGATATCAGAAGCTTACGAATATCGAGAGCCATGCGACCATAGTGATTGAGTCGAGGGAATTGTCTTCCCACCACGTCAACTTTAGCAATGGCAATATTGAACGCGTCATTGACAGCATCAACCTCAAAGCTATCCGCCCATGCCTGGCTTTCGGGTGATTGATGATAGGAGCGTGAGGAACTGGGAACAAATGATGGTACGGTATCTCCAGAGTTCTGGAAGGGGAATGAAGACGGTGGCGGGTGCCATGTCATACTTGAGCCATCTGATCCCAAGTGACTCTGAGGAACGTCCCAGGTGGTGTTCTCTGCTGTTGCGTGCCTGACGATGGTTCGAACAGCCATGAAGTATAAACACGTAAATGCCATGGTCAAAGAGCTGTAGCCAGTGATGAGAGAGAGATAAGAACGACCGGTCATGTGAACGCGGTCCAAACTTCGCGCCACAGCTGCGCATATTTGTGAAATCTTCAATCTCTTCATCCGACTCTCCTCAGTATTTACATCGCCTAGAAACATAGTGATTGGCTCAGATGTAGGTTCGGAGTCATGCAAGTCAGGTCCGAAAGAGAATAGAATCAGTAGCTCCCTGACTGCCAGTCGTAACATAAGGGTGTTATATAAGGAGGTCTGGAAGAGATAGATGTTACAGCTGTCTGGCTCATCATGTGGCAGTGAGCTGATTCTCCAGCTAAGGGCCTGCCCGAGGTGATGCTCGAAATCGTCGCAAGAACCTGACGATTGGGGACTGTTTGTAGCCTCACTAACAACCTGAGATAGAAGTCGGGCATATTGGAATAGTTGTTTGTGATATACGTCGCGAGAAACGAGACGGTGGGTCGTGGAAGGGGAAGTTCGGAGATTTGATATGATCTGTCCATGCTGTGCACATTGACTAGATGAATTTGATGCAGGATCCGCTGGCAGAGGAGTAGTGATATGTTTGACATCAATACTCGGTGGTCTCCCCAAAGCGGCACATATCAGGACATCCAGAAAATAACATCCCCAAAACGCCCAGCGTCTCTGCTGAACATCCAGTAACGACATGGAAGCAGACTTTGGGTCCTCCCGATGATATCCCAAGGCGATGCACTTATTCATCGCGAAGCTGGACAGATGCCAGGCCGATCCAGCGGCGGAGCAGTGCACGGCAAGAATGACCAGAAGTTGTAGACACTGGATTATATCGATGCCATCTTCTTGATTAAACACCCTATCGAGTAGTTCCATGCACTTTCCCAGAAGGTGCACTGACACCCAGGATCCTTGTGATATGGGGTAGGCATCGCTGACAAGTGGCACGATAGTTATGACAGCGTATGCCATAAAAACATGCGCCGGGTCTGTAGCGACAACCCTTCTGAAATGGTCCTCTTCAACATGCGATATGGCATCAATGCCTAGTAGCACCTTGTCCACAGGGAGGCGAGGAAAACGAAAGTCGACCACTGCGAGATATATCTCGAGGGCTTTGTTCGCGTCGGCGGGGGGTATACGCAAGCGATGCTTACTACCCTGAGGATGATGTAAATATGCCGATATGCCCTCCCATAGTGAATCGGGGCGAGCGGTAGACTCAGGATCACCGCCGTAGGTCTTTGTGATGCCTACAATTAAACGCTGGGTGGAGAGGTGTTTGAGGAACTCGCCCCGACGAGAAGACGGCTCGGTCATGGCGCTTAGTGAAAGGAATCTCATATTCATACTTGTCGATTGAGGTAACGCTGCACTACCCTGGTGCTCAGATGGCTCCGCGGCAGCATCTGACGAAACCGTTTCAGGGTCAACCGCTGCAGAAGCATTGTCATTACTAGTCTCCCCTCGGTCATGACCCCGAAGCTTCTCTTCCAAGATCTCAATCTGCTCCAGCAATCGCGTAACGGGGCCTTTCCGCGCAACGACTCTGTTATTACCGGATATAATAGTCCCCTCGGACGCTGAGCCAATGCATTCTGCTTGAGCTTCTTGGCATGGTTGACAAACAGGGGCTGTGCGATCGCATCGTTGTTTGCGGCGTGAACATCGCTCGCAGGCGAATAGTCGCTGTTCGGACATTGAAGCGGATGGAGAGCGAGTGCAACTTTACCGTTCATTCGTTGTATAATGATAACGTATTGAGGATTGATCATCTCGGTGCGGGTCCGCGAGATGCGGAGAAGATCTCGCGGACTCTGCCCGAAGGTAACGGTGCCCATCACCGGACATCCCGCGACGCTAACTGCAGCCAATTCTTAATCTTATGTACACTCGGCTTATGAAGCGTCAGTGGCCAAGTCGACTTAGGGGTGATTCAATTGTAATGGAGAGTAGCCGAGTTAAGTTTCTTCTGAAGAAATCGTTGCAATTTATCTCTCCATTTTGATCTCTAACGCCCTTTACTTCGAGAACTGACGACAAACCAATTCGAGTAATTCACTTTACCACAAAGATAAAACTCGGATCCAAGATAGAATGGAAGCGAAAAACGGAAAACACATCACGGTCGGCGAGATCAAAGCCTTAGCTCAAAAGCGCTTACCAGCATACATCTGGCGCTATTACACTGATGGAGCTGATGATCAATTGACGACTTTGCAGAATGGCGAGGTATACAAAACGTGAGTGTTACTACCCTAGAGCTGGCCAGATGCAGCGGGTGACAGTCGTTCGCGTCGCGTGGGGTGGATGATCCTCTGCCGCCATGAGCGTGTTGGGGCTGAAGCTTCTTTCTACCCCTCAGCCTTATCACAGCTCCCACGCGAAAAGAATCACATACTAATATGTTTGCCTCAACAGTCTTGTCATTCGTCCACGCATTCTTCGAAATGTGTCTGCAATTGATACCTCAACACAAATATTCGGGAAACACTACGACGTGCCGATAGCCATCGCACCAAGCGCATACCAACGATTAGCTGGATACAACGGCGAGATAGACGTCGCCAGAGCCGCTTTTGCCCGTGGCACGAATGTCTGTGTTTCTTCCAACGCCACAACATCCCTCGAAGACGTTGCCCAGGCCCTACCTCAACGCGATGCGAAGTATCCTAAACCATGGTTTCAACTATATTTTGTGCGTTCCCGACGCATAACGAAAGAGCTTATCAAGCGAGCAGAACGAGCGGGCTTTGAAGCTCTCGTTCTGACAGTGGATACGACAACCATGGGGAATCGCCTGCATGAACGCACGAATCCGTTGAAGTTGCCTGCTGATTTGAGCATGGCTAACATGACTACTATCAAAGGCGGTGGCGCATCGAAGGGTCGATTGATTCTGAACGCGGAGACTGCGGAAGAGGCTGCTAAGATTGAAAGGGAGCATTCGGATCTTCTCATCGACTCAGCCTTGACTTGGACAGAGACAATTCCCTGGCTACGGTCCCAAACATCCATGAAGATCATTCTCAAAGGAGTTCTCACAGCTGAAGATGCTCTCCTGGCGGTTGATGCAGGCGTTGACGCCATCATTGTATCAAACCATGGAGGTCGTCAACTCGACAGTGTTCCAGCAACACTTGAGGCTTTACCTGAAGTTCTGACGCTGTAAAGGGCCGCATTCCGGTTTTATTTGATGGTGGGATCAGCAAAGGTACAGACGTCTTTAAAGCCCTAGCTTTAGGGGCAGATCTTTGTCTGTTGGGAAGGTCAGCGCTATGGGGTTTAGCCGTGAATGGGCAACAGGGGGTAGAAACGGTGTTGAACATCCTGGAGAGAGAGCTGTGGCGTACAATGGTGCTGAGTGGCGCTGCGGCAATTACAGATATCTCTAGGTCAATGGTGGGAGTGCGGAAATCTGCTACAGCCTTCGGCATTGCAAAGCTGTAAAGATAGTGTAAAGACTTTACGTTGTGCTTCATTTGTCGATTCCTAATCGCGTGATTGTTGGTTCCAAAGTCGCAAACCAGACTTTGCGTTATTGTTTTGATACGAAAATAGCTACTCAAAAAAGGCGTGAAAGTTGACAGTAACGATGCAGCTGAGAGACGGATCCAGGTACTAGTTTCAATAGTCTATAACTCTTTTCATCTCATTGGGCTGTGAAGCTGTAGGGTAAAGGGGCAGCTCAAGCCTCAGCGGTCTTTGAGCTAACAATTTAGAATTACAGTCTGTGCAGAAGTGGATTAAAATAGGTTATCTCAACACCTATTGGCCCACCCATAAACACTAACGCCATGACGTAAATTTCGACCAGTTACCTGGTTTCAGGTTTATTACAGCTCTTCAAGGGCCCAAGCCACTGCCCTACCATCGGCTGTTAGCCGAACAAACCGCGATGACCGTTGCTAGCTTCTGCCTTTGATGAGCAGCTAACTAGATTGAACATCCTTGAACCTTGCAAGGAAACAAAACATGAGCCGATGCCAGGGGGAATACGGGGAATCCGGAATACGGCGTGGACTTTAGTTCAGCCAAATCACAGTCGCAATTTAAACGACAGCTGAAGTCCTCAGCCTGGCGCAATATGGTTATATTAGCTTCGTGAAGACGAGTCAGTGTTTGGCTATTGCGAAGAAATTGCCATATTAAGTAAACGCCTCTTTGACATGGCATTAGATTAGAGACCTTGTATATAACAGCGGACGATCCCAATTCTGCTTGCAGATCACACACTCATTCATTTCTTCTTTTTCCCCAGTCATTCTTTACTGTTCATCACGTACTCTACCAAATATGAAGTCGATCATTACCTTTGCGGGCTTGGCCTTCGCCAGCTTCGCCGCTGCTGGCCCTTGCAGGCCTCGCACAACAACAACTGCTGCTGCCGCGGTCTCCTCCTCCACCGAGATCGCCTCCTCCACGGCGACTGAGACTGCTGCTTCTACCAGCACGGACTATTCCGTCCCTGTTGTTTCTGAGAGCTCCACTCTCGCTACAGTGATTGTCTCGGAGACTAGCGCTACCGAGACAAGTGCTGCTGAGACAAGCACTGTTGGCACCACTACTGCCGAGACGAGTGCTGCCGGTACTACCACCGCTGAGACTACCACTGCTGAGGGCACCACTACCGCCGAGGGCACCACCACCGCTGAGACTACCACTGCTGAGGGCACCACTACCGCCGAGGGCACCACCACCGCTGAGACTACCACTGCTGAGGGCACCACTACCGCCGAGGGCACCACCACTGCTGACACCACCACTGCTGAGGCTACTACTACTGAGGCTACCACCACTGCTGAGGCTACCACCACTGAGGCTACTACCACTGATGCCGAAACCACATCCGGTACCGCAACAGAGACCACTACCTCTGCTGAGCCTACTGCAGACCAATCTTGCGATAACGCCGGCCTGGAGTATGCCATCTACGAGCACACATTCTACAACTCTGATCCTCCTTATTTCTCCTCCTTCGACCCTACTTTCTTCCATACCGCCACCCCTACCTTCCAGGGCGAAACCACTCGCATCGGTATTCCTCCCGGCACAGCATCCGACACGTCCTTCGCCATCTACGCTGACAGCCCCGTTCAGAGGTTCCAGTACAAGGCTGTCAACCACCAAGCATTCCTCTACGCCCCCGATACCGGTGACTACAAGGTCACTATTCCCAACTCCGATGAGATCACCCTCATCTGGTTCGGCACCAAGGCCATTTCAGGCTGGACTCGCCAAAACGCGGATCTCGAGCAGGACTACCCTGGTGGCACTTCCAAGTCTTTCACCATTCACCTCACCGCTGGCACTTACACTCCCTTCCGACTCCTGTGGCCAATGCTCAGGGCGATCTCAACTTCATCGCTGAGGTCCAGGCTCCTGATGAACGGTCATTGTCAATGGAGATGGTAGCAATTACAGGTACTTTGTTCGCTTCGCCTGTGATGAGAGCACACCTTCTTTCCCTGCTTTCGGCGGGAGTGGGTAAACTGCTGCTCATTTCTAGCGGTACATATGGCAAAGTATATAGCGCTTCTTACATGAAGCCCGAAATATCTTCAAGTATATAGCTATTTTAATACATAACACTCAACGATATTACCATTCTTAACTTGAAAAATACGTATCTGTTACTCAGCCACACATCTCTTGGCTGGTTCTCACATAGCATTTTGTAATTCTGACACTACTACAATTCATAATAAAAGCTGTAATTTTGAGACACCGACATCCGTGTTATGGCGTATCGGGGCTCTCTCTTTAAAAGACATACTTGAACTCCAAGCTCTGATCTCCCTCTTTTCCATTGCCATCCTTACCCTCTGCGATCAACCTCTCCTTCTGTCGCATGCGGTACTTGAGAAGAGCATAAATGAGTCCGACGCAAACAAGTGCCAAGACCTCTCCTCCAAGAGAGATTGCATTTCCCATGACGTAACGAGGAGCATCCTGGATGGGATAGATCTGCGACGCAGCCATTCCGGATGCGTTTGCGAGTGAGATCAGCATGGAGATTGCGACAGAGCGCTTGTAGTCTGGCTGCATGTTGTTTGATACCCATCTAAACATCGTTAGTTCATTGCCCGCCCTGTGGTTGGGTGTTGACATACGTTACCAAAACAGTGTTGAAGGAGTAGACGCCACCGCCAACGAGGAACATGGCAAAAAAACCCGCGGCCTTGTGACCGGTACCGACGACTATGGCATATCCGACGATCACTAATAGTGGAGAGTGGATGAGGCAGACAGCTCGGCGGTTGAGGCGGTCTGAGACGTAGGTGGTGGCAGCAGTGAAGATGGATGCCAGAACGTAGACAGGAATGCTGAGATAGTTGGCTTGGAGAGAGGTATAGCTGCATGATTGGTTAGTGGAGTCCAGAAAAAGAGGTAAAGATACTTACTCGAGGCCCTTGAGAAGAGTAGGCAGGAATGTGCCAAAGCCGAATAGTGCGATGGAAGCGCAGAACAGGGAGACGGAGGCAAGCCAGACGAGGGGATCCGTGAGGGCCATGACGACTTGCTTCCATGAGAAGCCTTCTGTTTCCTTGAATGGATGGTTGCGCTCTTTGATAAGCACCATAGTCGATTTCTCTTCTTCAGAGAGGAACCAAGCTGTCTGCGGAGAAGTCGGGAGACTCAGCCAGCAAACGGCTCCGATGACGAGTGAGATGGCACCCTCAATGATGAAAAGCCATCTCCAAGCTGACAAACCATGCCGCGCACCCATGGACTGAATGCCATATGCGATAAGTCCACCAAGTGCTCCAGAAAGCGCGATGGAGACATATAGGACCGCAACGCGCTTTCCTTGCGACGCAGGTGGATAGATCTGAGAGACGACGAAAGTGAGAGAAGGGAAGAGACCAGCCTCGAAGAAACCGAGGAGAACTCGGCAAGCGACGACTTGGCCGTAACTGTTTACGAAGCCTGTTCCCAAAGTAATGAAACTCCAGCTTATGATAGCAATAGCAAGGACACGACCAGGTCCGAACTTCTTGACGGCGAGAACCCATGGTGTTTCAAAGACAACGTATGAGATGTAGAAATACATGGATACGTCATTGAATTGGGTTCCATGCATGCCTGTATCTTCTTCGAAGCCGAAAACTCGAGCGTTTCCTAGGGTATCACTGTTATCTTTCTGAGCTGGAGTTAAGGTTCGCAAGGTCCTTACCGATATTTGTTCGGTCAAGGTATGCAAATAGAACGAGCAGTGCCATCTGCGGCATGACGAACTTGTCAAACTTTGACAACACCTTTTTCTCGACTTCAGTGATGTCGTTCATCTCGCCAGAGTTCTGATCGAGCTCTTGTTCGAGCGGCATCTTGAGCTCTGACTGTTTCTCGGCGGCTTCCATCCTGGCCAGTGTTGACAATGTTGAATCTGTATTGACAAGGCGTTGGAAGAATACGAGGTGTAAAATGTGGATTACAGGTTCAGACCTACTCTTTTAAGGCCCCAGCTACATGTTACCATGCCCGGGTTATCACCAGGTGATCTGCTGCACGAGTTAAGTGATGGTCACTTATCCACCCCCGCATTTGATAGTCTGATAGTCAAGTTGTAATAAACCGTCGGCGGAGACAGAAAACTCCACAAGTGGAGATGATTAAGGTAAATCCTTCCCTTTTGAATGATTATACATGATAGAGATGAGATAAGACTGATATGAGATGATAAGAGATTGTTGGAGCCTCTCCAGATTGAAAACTGAAGCTGCAAAACTGAACCGTGCGTTGATTATCTCCGATGTGATTCGAAAAAGTCTATCTACAGCACAATCAACCAGGAGACGTTATTAAGCTGAATAACAAAGTTATTCTCCCATTACCGCCTCTGGAAAGTCAATTGAATCTAAGGTTACCCCGCGTTTTCGACATCCTTGCAGCCATGCAAAAAGGTTATGTCATAGTTCTTCGGCAAGATTGGAGTCGCTTCCGAGCTCCAATAAGCTTCCCAACGAAGAATAGTCTCCGCCGACGGCCGACGGCGGACAAGCACCCCACTCTCAGCACTCGGCCGTGATATTCAATCTCGAGAGCGAATTATGACCGTCGGGGACGGATACAGGATAACATCTGAGGGGAGAGTATTCATAATCAGACAAGACTTGGATTTATCAAGGAGCTGTTACCGAAAGATTAAACATTGACAGCAGCAAATATCTTGAGATAGGGCATTCGAGATCTTGCTTGAAATCACCAACTTGTCAAACCAGCAGGCATCATCATGGGCTCTCTCAGTTTACCACCATTCAAAATCAGCGAAGTCGATCTCGCAAAATCACTTCACGAAAGCTGTCAATTCGGCGCTGCGCACCGCTATGGAAAGTAAGTCATTGTCGCGAAATGACCTTTTTTGCCAAAATTAAACCCGTTACCTAGGGCTTCTACAGAAACCGGCATGGCGCGGCTCAGCCTCGATGACTCGGACAAGCAAGTACGAGATTGGTTCATCAACTATGCCAAGTCGCTTGGATTGAAGGCTTCAATTGATCAAATGGGTAACTTGTTTGCTATTCGGCCGGGCAAGAACAATGATTTACCTCCAGTCATGATGGGCTCGCATTTGGATACGCAACCCACTGGCGGAAGATATGACGGTATTCTTGGCGTTATTTCGGGTCTTGAGGTTTTGCGAACGTTGAATGATCATGGCTATGAGACTGCGGGACCTATTGGAGTAGTGAACTGGACCAAGTACGTATCCCGCAAAGACTATGCACTCTGAGAATTGGCTGACTTTTCGCAGTGAGGAAGGCGCTCGCTTTCCCAAGATGGCTGTGTCTTCAGGCGTATGGGCCGATGTCATTCCTCTCGAAACTGCATGGGATTTGAGGGAGGTCCTGGCTGCTAACCCCAAGTCGATGAAGGAGGAGCTCGACAGGATAGGATACTGCGGTGATCAGCCCGCCTCGTACCGATCGAATCCTTTCGCAGCGCATTTCGAGCTACACATTGAGCAGGGGCCGATTTTGGAAGATGAGGGTCTCAAAATTGGCGTTGTGCACGGTAAGGAAAGCCCTTTGACGGAAGTTGTACGGTTATTGACAGCTGCAAATAGGCGTCCAAGCATTCAAGTGGTTCAACATCACCGTCAAAGGCCGAGACAGCCACGCAGGCACAACACCACTATACGCTCGCAAAGATCCCGTCTTATGCGCCAGCAAAATGCTCGTCGCCGCCAATACAGTCGCCAAAAAATACGACGGTCTCGCAACAACCGGTATTTTCACCACCGACCCTGGAACCGTCAACACAATGGCGCATACCGTCAAATTCACCCTCGACCTTCGTCACGTCAAGGATGAAGTCCTAGCCGAGATGGTAAAGGAATGCGAAGCAGAATTCCAACGCATCTCTCATGACGATAGCGAAAAGGGCTGTGAAGTCGACTGGGAGCTTCTTGTAGACAGCCCCGCTGTCAAGTTCAGCCAAGAGTGTATTTCGGTCGTGGAGCAGAGTGCTGCGGATGTTTGCTCGACGTTGCCGCAGAATGCGGAGGGTAAGCTTTGGAGACCTATGATCAGTGGAGCGGGGCATGATAGCTGCTATACGAATCGGGTTTGTCCTACGAGTATGATCTTTACGCCGACGAGATCGGGAATTAGCCATAACCCAACGGAGTATTGCTCGCCTGAAGATTGGTAAGTCTTTTCTGTACTGAAAGAGTTGGGGATGCTATGCTAACATGATGTAGTGCACTTGGCGCGAGTGTTCTTCTCGGAGCGGTTTTGCGATATGACAAGCTTCGTGCGACGAGAGTTGAATAATTCAAATAGCTGTTATTATAATTTCGATGTCTGTGGTGTAATACATCAGGTGTATAGAGAAATAGCAAATCTTGTTTGATTGGACTCAAGAACAAGTCATGATAAGAATATTGAGCCGGTAATGAGAGTGAGACGGTATTGTTTTTTTTTACCCGGAATGAATTAATCAAACAATGATCAGATGTAATAACTGTAGGCTCCAGGGATAATAAATATTGACCAGACATATGGCGCTCACGGATACCATGATTGATTCCATGATAAGGTCGTTGGATCTCAGCGATACAGATCAAGGAGCCCCCTCATTTAGGAAACCTCCTGGCTATATGAACATACAGAATGAATATTGTTAATATCACTTCTACGCTCCATTCGAATACTACCTAGATTCATATTTTATATCGTACAATCGCGACCATTTGTATTCCATGACAGACATGATGTTCGCCGACACTAACTGCCGGTCTTCCAATCACGTGCCCCGGATATCGGGCGCAAACTCGGACCCCGCTATCGGTAATTCACTTCATCAATCGAATACCGCGAGTCTGACCTTATCAGCATCTCATTTCGCGCAATGAATCATGACGAGCATAACATTCCGCAACCGCACCGCCAAGTCGCGGGCATAAGGCGCTACCGCTCCAAGTCGCAAAGACCATGTGATCTATGTAGGGCCCGAAAAGTGCTCTGCAACATCCCTGATCCGACGCGTCCATGCCAGCTTTGTGACCGCACAGGACGCGATTGCACGTTTGTGGGGAATCCGAATAAGAAGCCGAGGGATAGTCGGACGAGGCGGTTGGATCCTGATGGTGGAGGGACGCCGACTGTTGTGCCGCAGCCGGAACAGGCGCTTGCGCAGGATGCGGGTGTGTATGAGACGCTGCGCATGCCGGATGGTGAGAAGACATCGGGCCTGAAAGATACTTTGCTGACATATTTTTAGAAATCCAATCTTCCGGTATTGAGCCAGGACTCGACTTAACCCCTCTGGATGGCACAGTATCCCAATCCATCTTCTCCCCAGGCGGTGGGATCAACTGGGACATATCATTCGATCAACACGGCATAGACGGCGGCGACCAGCCGTTTGACTTCTTCGCCAACGGCGAACTTCCCAATCTTGAGCCCCTCGATGACCCAACGCCCTCAGACGATTACGGAGAAATTCCCATCACCACCCCCGGCAAAACAACAGAACCTCCCGCCAGCCCAACAGCCCTATTCGAGCGCCTTTCATTCGACCAACGGCCAGACCACTCAACGTCACTAATTGGCTTTTCTAACGAGTCGGATCCGTTTTCTCTTAATCATTTTCCGTACTCGAGTAGTGATGAAGTCGACTTTTATCGCGTTGCGTATCGACGGCAACAGCATCCCCAAGATCAAACGTTCCCAGCGAATCCTCCTATCCATTTTTTGCAGAGTCAAACGGGGACTGCTATTGAGAGTCAGAAGATTGTGGATAAGTGTATGTCGTCGCTGGGTGATAGGGAACATCTAGAGAAATTGGTGGATCGAGAGACAGGCGTGGCTTTAGTGAAACTGTATGCCTCTTACGCCCCTCTGTACTTGATCAACATACTTACTTAGCCATGTACAGGTACTTCAGGTTTGTTTTCGAAGACTTACCAATCCTTTCTCGCTCTCTCGTCTTTGAGGACTTGAACAAATTTGTCGCAGAGGCATCGACCGGCTTACTCGCGGGTATATACGCCCTCGCACTGCCCTTCACCCCCTGGGACGAAAAGCTCTGTCTCGACAGTGCATATTTCAAGCCCGACGTCAATGATCTGTGGCAAGTCTCCTACACATGCCTCCAAAAGGAACTTCATTTCCCCCGTCTCTCCACCATCCAGATATTCCTCCTCCTTCTCAATCACACCCCTTTTGATGTCGTCGTTGTGGAGAACCCGTTTGTATGGTCCTTAGCAGCTTCCATGCTGGCCATGGCTCAGTCACTTGGCTTGAATGTCAATTCGACTGGATGGAAGTTGCCGGCGTGGGAGGTTCGCCTTCGGAGACGGTTATGGTGGGCTGTTTATGTTGAGTATACTTGGCGTGCAGTAACTCATGGTCGATCTTCCATGATATCTGACGATGATTGGGATGTCTCATCACTTACATCTGCCGACTTCACTCTTGATCCTACAGCCATCATACCGGAGAGCATTCGAGATCAGTCACTCGAATATTTCATTCGTTTGTGCTCATTGACAGAGATCACTAGCGGAATCTGTCGACAATTCTTGTAAGACCTCTTTGTTGCCCTATTTCTGGCCATCCATTGCTCTGGACTGACAACAACAGCTCCCTACGTGCTGCATCACGGCCTCAAATTCTTGACTCTCTTCTTGAACAAGCTCGTGGGCCACGTCAGCAGCTACTCAAATGGCTGGAAGATCTTCCTGAATCGCTAGCACTCAGGCCAGAGCCAAGTGACAGTGATGCAGATGACTCCGTCAAGAGTCACAGATCCCTCTACGTAGCATATTACACCACGCATATCCTCGTTTTACGTGCGCTCTTACGTCCCATAATTGACAGCAACACACAGCTCAATCATGTACAATCTTCCGTGGAAACCGTCCTCCAAGCATGTCGTGGTCTAATCCAAACAGTCATCAAGTTTATCCGCGGCTTAGATGCAAGACATCAATCGGCATTTTGGCCTGCTTATACACGGAACTGTCTAGCATATCCCGGACTATTCTGCTACATGCTCTGTCTCCAGAAGCGGCAGCCTGATATGACAGCGTATGACCAGAACCTTCTCGCAACATGGAGAAAGACTCTCCGCACTCGAATGCAGTCGTGGCCCTTTCTCCGATTTGCTATTGTCAAGGTTGACGCTATTTACTGGAAGAAACTATACCAAGACAAGAATTGAGGTTTTGATTGGAACACGTGGAGCATTGATGTTGCAAGCGGAATGCTATTTACTGTAATGAATAATCACTGAACTTATAATATGGAAGATTCTATATCTAGTGGTCATGGACTGAACGCCGAAATGCAAAAAAATATTGTTATATTCTGTGTCTATTCTTGTTATACTCTGTACCTAATTTTGATATACTCTGTGCTTAATTTAACATACTGTGTGTTTGTCGTGAGTCATATGGCCGGGATAAATGATATGCCGCGTTGCGCATGTATTTACCCACTTAATTGAAAGCTCTGATGTTAGGAGTAGGAAAACAAACTGTAATTGACCAGTCCGGAAGTATGCTCACAGCGAATTGCTACTCTAGGGCAAAACTGATGCCTTTTGTATAAGCCATTCAGCCTGCAATCAGCCACGACGATATGAATTGGCTGGAAGCATGGACCCCCTCGCAAGGCTGAATTTTAACTTAGACATGGACAAATCAGATCCCTTTTGCCACAACTATTCGATGGTGACTGGAAGCATTCTACCCACAAGGCCCAATCGAGTTGCCACGTTCCAGGCAATGAAACGACATATCGAACGCCTACGTAATGTTTAATTGGAATTGACATGAACTCTGCAAATAATGTCATGTGACTCATTTTCCATTAGAGCTTCATGAATCCATGATACACCTTAAGTTTAAACTCAATTGACTTGGACCATTGACAAGACAGATCTGCGAAAATATGTCTTGCAATAACCCTCGGTGACCGAACTTACGATATACCTTTGAACGATCTGGACCTTTCCAGAATAACAACATGGTTCGTCAACGCATCATTAGACTGTTATCATATATCAGAATGAGCTTATCGATAACTCACACCATTTTAGGCAAACTCCTGTTATCACTCCTGAAGAATATCACGCCAAATAAAAAGCACGGATGGTGCCTACCCCTCTCTCAATGTCAAAGCTCGATGAGGATGCCGCTCCTTTGGCTGACTGAGTTCTCACCTCGAAGTGTATGCAAAGGCATGATGGCTCTGCTCATATGTATAAATACACCTTGTACACCCATCATGGCACAATGTACACCTTCCCCTTCTTCTACTGAAATCTGTGACCACTTACCATGGCTACAATCCGTAAGTCCACCCTGTCCTCAAGTCCGACCGTGCGACTAACCTCCCCTCATTAGGTAACGTTAAACAACCGCATGTCGTCCAGGTCAAGGAGAATCCACAGGATCTCTTCTTCCTGAATGTCACACTCGACATCTTCTACCGCCTGGCTCGTCTCGATGTAGTGAACCACTGCGGTAACTATCCCCAACTCCATCTCGCTGCCTTCTACGGATGGGTCGATATCATTGTCAAACTGCTCAGCTTGGGCAGCAACCCTGATGTCCAAGACTGGAAGGGGACAACCGCATTGCATGTTGCCTGCGCGTCTGTGGAAGTAGCCTCGACGGAAATTGTTCAGGTTCTGATGAATAAGGGTGCTGATCCGAACCTCAAGGTCGAAGCTACAGGCTTTGCTCCTATCCATCAGCTCATCGCGGCATGTTGCAATGAGGCTGAGCCTTGGGACTCTAATGGAAAGATTGAGATACTTGTGGATGCTGGAGCCGACATCAATATACGGGATAAACGTGACCGGACCCCTATCCATATCGCGTCTTGTATCCCCTGGGACAATAGCGTCTTTGATCTTCTTTACCAAAGAGGTGCAAGACTTGACCTTCTCGACGATATGGAGAGATCCATCTTGCATTACGCGGGGCTATACGGAGACCTGGATCACATTGAATACCTACGCGAGCATCACCTTACAGGACTGGACCCAGAGGGCAAAGACATCAACAACCAAACGCCAATGGATTTGATGGTATGGAGGGCAAACACTGAACAAGAAAAGCTAGGGGAAAATATGAAAAAGCCAGCTGCAGAAGAAGTCAAAGCCTTTCGTTCTTTGATCGAAGAGTTTAGGATACATCACTTTCAGGACGGGCATGGCACAAGCTATCAGGACCATCGAGGTTGCTGGCACCAAGTAAATCATCCGAAGAATGCAAACCAGTTGAACCAGGGAAAACGTCTCGGTCATCGCCTTATCAGGCCGAAGCCCACCCTTCTCCCGCCGCCTTCTATTGAACACGAAAGGGCTGTTGGAGAGTGGTGTGCATATTATGCTTGATATAATGGGACACTGGAGAACTACTATAGCCTATAGGCAATCATGAGCATTAATTTAGAAAATACTACCCAGCGAGAAACACCAAACGTTTAAAGACCCCACGAACAAGAGATCAAATGTGACATTGTGAGTTATCTGTCAATCATGGGATACAGACTTGGAATGGCTAACAGTAAGTGGAGTAGATCAATTAAGATTGAACCATCTAATCTTTGAACTTTGAAGAGGTACTACAAAGAAGTACACGCCGATCCCGAAAGAAAGCCTGCCTATTGAGGCTGAATGAATGGTTGATATGGGCAATTGGCTACTTTCACACCGTATCATTAGTCTGCTTAAAAAGGCCAAAGGATTATGATAAACTGTAAGCTTGACCAATTTATTTGCTGACAACGGTATTGTTAGTTGACAGGAAGTACATTCTCTTAATCGAGCACAATTCAACTTGGTGGTTTGGACGCGGGAGATTGAGCAAAGCGAATCCAGAGGTCAATATCAAACTATATCTATGGCCAGATTGATCGATCTAGTATATTAGAGCTTATAATTCGAGAACCATTATATATGAGGGGGATTTATGGTTTATAGATGATTAATCATGAATAAGTTTCCGCCACGTACTACGCGTTTCCTCTCAGCTGAAAGTTTGAGGCTGGAATCACGCGTTGGCTTACAACTTACCGTACTTTGCCAACTTAGACAGTGCTGTTGAGGAAATCCAATTGGTTTGGCGTAGCAGCCTTTCCCCCTCTTCCACCAAAACACCAGAACGCCATGATACTAAAGTGTGTGGGGTGAGCATTGCGTTTCCAGGCATTGTTCTCGTCTGCAAATAGTACATCTTACTTACTGTGGTTCACGAGAGTATAAATGCCGCCCTGTCCAATGTCTTCATATCGTTGAAAGCCTGACATTTGGAATAACATACAAGCTTCGCAATCCTGGAGATATTATCAATTACCCATGACTTATTCGACTTACCCAACTCAAAATGTCACAGTATACTTTGACAGTCAAGGTAAGCAGAGGCTCGGCGCGAAATACTTTCGAGAGGGGTTTCAAAGTTTGTGTCGATTGCGGAATTGAAGTTGGCGGTTAAACCCATTAGAATAACATTGCTTCGACACTACGTAAGTATAGCGCAGGAGTGCAGAATCCTAACGTTGACTAATAACGTCAAGCCCAGATAGATACAAGCACTGTTACTTGGAGCGATGAGTACGGCATTGCTGCCAGCCAAGACGGCTTTAAGAACGGCAGTAATTACCCCTCCATGTATTTACCAACGCTACTGACTGCTTAGTGGGGAACATGGCTTCAACTGATATGAGTGACGAAGTTCGGGCAGAGCTACACTGTATCTAGAGACTGGGCTGAGAATCTCAACGACGATTCTCAAAGCTCAGGGAGGAATCCGCTTCGTGGACAGGGAGGTCAATGGCTGGAAGATCTCCATTTACGTTAGCGCCGACGGACTACAACGCAGGGTACGGAGGAGATAAGGCCTGTGAATAAGGTTTCAGTCTAGATCAGGAGGGGCGGGCAAAGTGGCGGTTTGGTCTCTAGGTTCGACGGTTTGTTGATATACAGGGTAGAAATAGTGTGACACTCGAGTTTAATAGTGATTGGTCGGAGCATGAGTACTGGGATATTTTAGTGCAACGAAGGACATGGTCAGAAGTCGACGAGTCACTATTGCTCTCTAGTACATGAAATTTGTTGCATTTATTAACGGGGTGATAGGCTTGTGCATAGCTTTCGTGATACATTGCTATTATTTCTCCTTCCTGAGAGACGAGCGAAATGCGGCACGAGGAAGGATGTGATGCGTGGAAATAATGGGATACCAATACGAAACGTTAAATATTTCTGTATCATCTATATACCTAGTACAGAGGTAAACCTTCTCTACGAGAGTCTGAAAACCCATACCACCTTACAAGGCATCCTGTGCATGATGAATCCGTCAGCCACTAATAGCTGTTTCGGCAGTTGCTCTCACGAGATCAAAACCACTATTCGTCAGCCCAATCTCAAGACAATGAGATGAAGTCCAGTAAGGTTTCGGGGAGCAGAAAGAGGCGGGAAACCCGCAGAGGCGGAAAGTTTAATAGACGGGGCCGTCTCGATATAGATTTACGGGAGGTCCAATGACAGCTGACGTGTCGGGGTTCCACTTTGGAAGGTCGTCAATTATCTAGAAACACTTTATTTCGGAGAATTCAATACCCCACGATACTGAGATTATCCTTAATTATATTGTTATTTTGGACAAGCTTGTATGTTACAGGGATAAGCTTGATGATTCACTTAATTAATGGAAT
The DNA here is from genome assembly GCF_000149955.1 of Fusarium oxysporum f. sp. lycopersici 4287. Lineage (NCBI taxonomy): Eukaryota > Fungi > Ascomycota > Sordariomycetes > Hypocreales > Nectriaceae > Fusarium > Fusarium oxysporum. Next base: position 4,569,313 of record NC_030990.1, read on the forward strand.
ATCCAAGCTGGAACAGATGTCGTGATGCGTGGTGAATTACCCATCTCAGCTGGGCAGTGGCTCTTATACAGAGCATAGGAATATTTCTTTCCACCAAAGATGCTAATTAGCAACTCAAGTATGATCACCTGCATCGTAGAATGCCTTGCATCCAACCGCTGCGCCAGTCGGCCGCTGAAATCTCCAACCCTGCCTGACTCATGATAGCCAAGCCTACCTCATGTCCAACTACCGAACTTCACAAAGATCTTAGTAATCCCCTGACCTTTTGAAACTCGCTCACTTATCAATATGATATCGTCAAGGCTCAGAAGCGTGAGCTTACGTGTTTCCCTCCGAGACCGGGGTCGTTAATCCCTGCACCATGCGGCTCAAAGCCCAGGTTACATCACCCCAACCAATCGGGTAATAGATGAACAGGGAGCATTTACGGTTCGACCTGTTACATTGACGTAAACTCAATCGGTGGATAAACATAAAGGGTCATAGCCTCAACTTATGGACTTTTCGCGAGTCAAGTAGAACTAGAATTATTCGTCGTCGTAATTCTTCTGTGACATCAGCGCACGAACCGCTTCTGCACGGCCACCAAGGAAAATAATATGTCACTCCGCCTTGTTAGTAACAGCTTAGTCTACACCAAGCGCCGGCACTCGTGGAACTTGTCAGTAGTGATTAACCCGTGGCAATGCCGGGCACTTCACCCATTCGGCTCTCACCCAGCCCGTCAGTATGGAGCCCAAGAGGAAATGCCGTGAAGATCAAATCGGATCTACAGGAGAATCCCTTGTCGTAAATCGGGGCGCCAATAGTCTAAGTGGGATGAAGTGGACCGGCGGTAGGACCTTTGTGATTTGATTTCAGGTTTGATGATCTTTGGCCATGCCATTGCAGATTAGACTTCATATTCTGCCTGATGATCTATCGGCGAGACGAAATTGGGAAAAAAGTGGAAGGGCTGTGATGAGAGTTGAACTTGTTATATAGAGATGCTTTGAGCGCTGTGATGGATATGATTATCAGATCTTCATTACTCTGAGTCAAAGGATCATCGTTATTTTGTTTTTACCGCTTTGTTCATCGAGATATGAGTGTGCCGTGTTTGTTGCGGGAGCTGTGCGACCTGCCGCCAATGGCGGTCAAGCAGAGTCAACAGTTTCGATCACTTGTAGCTCCGAATCTAGACAGAGCTGATCTCTTGGCTGCTATTCTTACATCCCAACAACATTCCCTCTCCTCCCTCTATACTTTATGTCATCTCCTTGAGGAGTTACCTGGTTCATGGCCAGTCTTCCAACTCATCAAGACTTACACGCGACTCTACACCCAACTCCCAGAAGATGCCAAGACAAACAGCAACCACGAGCTCTCTTCCCTAATTGAGCAAACCTCAGCGCTAGTCAAGAGCTCGTATACATCCTTTGCGCAGTTCATTGGCTGCGATGACAAGCCAGCCCTACGAGCCCCCACAGATGAGGATGTCATCACCCATCGCGAACTACGGCAGTTCGTTGACAACTTCCAACTTCCCGCTGATGCATCAGATAAGAAACCTGTTGTTTCTATCGCGTTGCCAAATGGTCCTTTATTAGCAGCAACATGCATCGCTGTTACGACTTACTACACCGCATCGCCAATCAACCCCGCTGCTGGAGCGGAACAATTTCGAGCAGACATTCTACAAGCGCGAGCGGACTTTATCCTTACGACGAAGGATGAGTACGAGAAACTCCAACTCGATGCCCGTTGGGTATCAGATAACAATATCCAGATCTTCATTATGGACTGGACTCGAGATGAAGGCATTTCGCTAAGGACAGTTGATGGAGAAGCAGTCCCCACTGGCAGTACACAACGAGTCGTTAACAAGGCTGATGACATCGGCCTGATCCTCTTCACGAGTGGAACATCGGGTACCAAGAAGGTAGTACCACTAACAGTCCACTCCATCGTCGCCGGCGTCGCTTTCGTCATCGAATCATGGGGTCTCACAGCCACCGACATCTGTCTGAATATGATGCCCCTCTACCACGTGTAAGCCACTTCAGCATCCTGCCCATAGCCCCTGCTGACAATAGACAGAGGAGGTTTAGTTCGTAACATCTTTGCACCGATATTCTCCGACGGCTCGACGGTCTGCTGTCCCTCCTTCGATGCCAATTTGTTTTGGGACGTTGCTGAGACCATTCAACCAACATGGTACTACGCTTCACCATCGATGCACTCTATCATTATCGCAGAAGCAACTGCGAGACCTGAAGCTCTGCGGAAGAGTCGGATCCGGTTAGCTTGTAACGCTGCGGGTGGGTTGCTACCGTCTTTGGCGTATCAGCTGAGGGACACGTTCAACTGTGTCGTCTTACCGAGCTATGGAATGACAGAGTAAGCCACTTACACCCTCAGTGTCACATATACTAACAGGCACAGGTGCATGCCCATTTCTACACCTCCACTAGACTATCGTCTCGATCGTGAAGGTACATCAGGTATCAGCACCGGCCCCGAACTCACCATCCTCGACTGGTCTGAACAGAACGTCACAAACGGCACAGTCGGTCGCATCTGTGTTCGCGGCGAACCTGTCTTCCCCGGCTATCTCAAGCCCGATGGTACATACGACAAATCACCTTTCAACGAGCACGGTTGGTTCGATACTGGTGATCTTGGCTACATGGACGATGATGGATATCTTTACATCACTGGTCGGAGTAAAGAGGTCATCAACCGTGGTGGAGAGTTGATCTCTCCATTTGAGGTTGAGAATGCCATCATCACGGCTTCAAGATCGAGTGACTCGCCTATTTACGGAAGGGTCTCACAGGCTTTGGCGTTCTCAGCATCGCATGATGTTCTTCAAGAAGTCGTCGCTATTGTCCTCGTCACACCTCCCAATGTTCCGCGTGTTGATCTGAGGACTCTTCACGGAGCGTTGAAGTCTTCTCTCCAACAAGCTAAGTGGCCTGTCTTGATCACGTATATGAACGACCTTCCCAAGAACAACAACAAGGTACTACGTATCAAACTTGGTCAGCGACTGGGACTTCCTTCTGTCACTGATGATACACCTTACATGGGAAGGCATTGGGATGCTGTTTGTCCTCCGGCTGATACACCTTTGTCAGAGCCTGTTCAGTGCTCACCTTGCTCTGTTGACTATACCAAGCTTGCGACTCATATCCAGACCATCGTTCCAGACCTCGACGTCTTTTGCCTTCCCAGCACTCACGACGGGTCACCAGAAGCTATCCTTGCGCCTAAGGCTGAAGGTGCTGTTGACTCTGATATTGTCAGCAACATTAGACATCAATTGGCATCAATTATCGACAACTACATGATCCCTACCGAGATTCACCTCATGCCTCGACCATTCCAGAAGGACTCATCTAGGAACATCGACGTCGAAGTACTCTGCGCAGAACTTGAGCAACTTCAAATGGCTTCCATGAATGAACTAGCCGCCAGCACAGAAGGACTCGTCACCAAAGCCTTCGCCGAAGTCCTATCCATTCCGCCCGCAGACATTCCCCGCGACGCAGACTTCTTCAGTCTCGGTGGTGACTCACTTCGCGCTGGTCGACTTTTATCGACGCTCCGTACCGAGTTCAGCATCAGCCTGCCCATCACTGCTGTCTTCAATGGCGGCACCGTTACCTCCATCGCTGCACACATCGACAAGATGCTCCATAGCAAGACCGATGTATCTGACCAGCCCAGTGCTATTGTCGGATGTACCGAGACTTCCAGTTCCACCAACCCCTTTCTCATGATCCTCCAACTCTTCCCCCTCGTGATCTTCTATCCCCTCCGCCGCGCCGTCCAATGGACAATCTTCTTCGTAACCCTCGCTCACTCTCAAAAACTCCCCACCAACCACTCCCTCCCCGGCCGCTTCCTCAACCTCACCGTCTCCATGCTCATCGCCCGCATCATCATGGGCTTCGTATCACCCATCGTCGGCATCATCTGCAAGTGGCTCATCATCGGCCGCTATCGCGAAGGGCTGTATCCCATGTGGGGAATGTATCATACCAGATGGTGGCTTGTGCAAAAGATTGTTGCCATCTGCGGCAAGGGCTTCTTTGATGCGAATGAGATGACGGAGCGGATTTACTGTCGGCTTATGGGGGCCAAGATTGGCAGGAATGTCAAGCTTGAGGGCGCGGCGCTTGGGGAGTGGGATTTGATCGAGGTTGGTGATGATTGTAATCTCACGAAATGCATCTGTCGACCTTTTGCTGCTGAGGGGAATACGTCGATGTATCTTGGCCGCATCGCCATTGGAAGCAACTGCTCTGTCGGGATGTCTTCTATCGTTGCGCCTGGTACCAACATGCCGCCTGATACATGCCTAGGCTTCAACTCATCTAGCTGGGAGATGCAGGACGCAAGTGAGGAGTATAGAGACCAGCTTCCAAGCGAGAAGCCCAAGCCTCACTGGGTGTTGAACCTGCTTTTCACCATGCCCCTTAAGCTCATCGGCTTGTTCCTCTCTGCAGTCCCTTGGATGGCCGGTCTTGTAGGCATGGTCACTACACAGGGTCAAAAGGTTAACCACAAGGCTCCATTGAGGAGCAGTGTGGACTGGTTCACTCAGCCTAACCGAATCGCCTACCATTACCTCGCGCTTGCTCTTGGATGCCTATTCGGTCCATTCTTTCTCTTCGGGTTCGTCGTCTTGGTCAAGTCTGTACTAGACTGCATCTTTGGAAAACTCAAAGCCAATTCGCGGTCCACGGTGGATATCTGGAGAGCGAACTTGATTAAGACGCTGTTGCCTGAGGGGAAGCTTCACCGGATGACTTCTTTGTTTGGACAGCACTACGAGGCTACGTCTATCGCGTTGAGAATGCTTGGGGCCAAGATTGGTGAGCGCGTCTACTGGCCCGGCACTGGTCCCAGTATCGGCGACTACCATCTCATCGACGTTGGCAACGATGTAGTCTTCGGCTCGCGTTCTCACCTCGTCACCTCTGATGGGATCGGGTCTGAGAAGGTCACCATCCAAGACCGTGCCATGATCGCTGATCGCGTTTGTCTTCTCCCTGGCGTCGCAGTTGGCGAACGGACTACCATGGGATCCGGTGCCGTCACTAAGCGAAACGGGAGCTATGCCTCTGATGGTACCTATGTTGGCTCCAAGGCAGGAGATGCAGTCTGTTTGTCAACTGGTAGTGAAACAAAGGTCTCTCGGTCTCACATCCGTAACATACAGTCTGAGGATACCCTCACCAACGACAAGAAGTTCAACGACGAGAAGGAACGTCCTGTCACACAGCCCAGCATCACATCTGGAAGCGATACCGAGGGCAGTGACGGCAAAGGAGACTGGGCACAGCATCTCTCTCCATTCGGTCGAGCTTTCTATCTAAAGCTAGCACCGTACCATGTCCTCGGCCCCTTCGCCATCTTCTGCTACTCTGCCTTCTTCACAGTCTTCACCGCTGTTTATTGGGATGTTCCCAGTGTCTCATCCATCCAGTTCGTGGGTATCATGTTCCGAAGCTCTTTTCCCAGGGGCATGAATGTGTGGTTCGACCTTGTTGCCATCTTCCTGACCATGTTGGCTGGCATCGCCGTTCTTTCCACCATCCAATCCGTTCTCGCGCTTGTAATTATCATTGGGTCCAAGTGGCTGTTGATGGGTCGTCGCACGGCTGGTAACTACGATTGGGACAAGTCTCCATACTGCCAGCGCTGGCAGATCTTCCTCGGCATTGAGCGCCTGCGCCGACACTGCTACAAAGGCAATGGTATCCTCAACCTCCTTACCGGGACTCACTGGATGGTGATCTACTTCAAGCTCATGGGTGCCAAAATCGGCAAAGACTGCGCACTCTTCGTCAACGGCACCCCAAGCCTCATGTTCACGGAACCTGATCTTATCACCCTTGGCGATCGCGTTGTCGTCGACGATGCCAGTGTCGTCGCACACATCAACACACGTGGCAAGTTCGACTTGAACAGGGTTGAGATCGGCGATAGATGTGTACTCCGAACTGGAAGTCGACTTTTGAGTGGTGCGCAGATGAAGAGTGATAGTTGTTTGCTGGAACATACGCTCATCATGGGTGGCGATATTGTCGAGGAGAGAAGGACAATGCAGGGTTGGCCGGCGGAGGAGTTTAGCGGGAAACGGATTTGATTTACATGTGGAGGAGTGATTGGGTGGCATAGCATATAGAATTCCTTGTAATGGCGTTTGGTTCGGTAGAAATAGAAGGTCTTCATTCCAGTAAATCAATTTAGGCTTAGTTTCAGTCTGTCGACCTGACAGTCGCTGCTTTCATCGCGCGATGTGCCTCGCTAGACCTAATAAAGAAGCGTAACAGAACAAGCTTTACTAGTCGCTAAGCTAGTTGTGAGCTGGTATGTTGTTGAAGGTTTTGCAGGTACAACATTCCAACTGGGTCTAGACTTCATCATGTGATTCATATGATTTAGAGGCGCATTTCCATTTCTCCATGAAGAGGCACTTTCTCCAACTAAAAAGACACTCTTTTGTTCAAATGATGTAAATAGAAGATGCTCTCGATGAAGATGTCATATTCATATGAGCAGCTCTTTGTCAAGCCCAACTATCTTTCTTGGCAAGTTAGCTACACATTTCGGCAATCCTTTGGGAGAGTGCTAATTTCATACGCAGGCTCAAAAATATTCTAATCGGCATCTCAGTTTTGACCTTTTCTACCGTCGTCTTCTTTGCGCTACACAAATCGCCTCACCTCCCGTTCCGACCGAACAATATTCAGAATTCATGGGTTCCATCAGACCCACCATCATGGCCGCCGCAGCCAGCTGAGAGTAGTCGATACACCGACAGGCTCGCCAATTACAAACCTGAACATCCCAACTTCAGCGAGGTACAGCCCATAGAAACCAAGCGCCTCGCCGTATTGCTACCAACCTTTGTAAGGCCCTCTTTTTGCATTATTCTGGTCACGAATCTAAGATTATATCAAGGATGGACATTTCCCTCAAGTTCTTCACTATTTCCAATCCGTCAAGTGTCTATGCGTCGATCATGACAAAGTGGACTGGCACATCGTCGTATCCAACTCTGTAGAAGTCGAAGGCCTTACCAAGCTACTTTCGACCCTCGAACCCTGCAACCAAACATTCAGTCGGTGGGACACCCCAAAGGACAACGTTCCTGGAAAGAATCCCAGTTTCAATAT